>NW_010320988.1:0-38056 GCF_000700745.2 Antrostomus carolinensis | reverse complement strand
CTTGTCTCCATTATTTGTGGGGGAGATGAATGGTCGTGGCCTGATGGATTTCCTTCCACTTTGGTTTAAAGTGTCTGGGTCAGAGTGGGCCACTTTCACTCTCTCCTGAAGAGTGAAATCCTACTCCAGGCTGCCACCCTGACCCCAGGGAGACCACGTTTGGAACTGGGGTGGTAGGATCTCGCCCTCAGTTACATGGAAAGAAAACATCAGCTGCCATGTCACCAGGTATTGAACTTACTTTCAGGTGACTTAAACCAGATTGATAGTGCAAGTTGTTAATTTAAACTATATTCTCCCTTGGGTGCTGTCCTGTCATACTTAATTCACTTCCTAAGTGCTACTCGCATCAGTGCTGCGTGTAAAGAGGGACTGGCTTGGGAAGAAGGGAAAACAAACCGAGCAGGGGAAAAACACTTGAGAGACTAATTTTATTCCCCAATGAGAAAACATTTTAAAGGAGGAAGGAAACCAGAAGAGTGAGAAGGGGAAAGCACTTAATTATACTGCATGTTTAATGTGTCTTGTTAGAGATATCTAAATGCAGCAGGTGAATCAAAAGCACATGTAGCTGACAAGGTTTTTTTGGTCTTGATTTGCTAAAAAGGAATTTTTAGGAGGGAATTCAGGTGATAAAGGATAGCTGATGGGTGGGGGACACTACTAACAGTTTCAAGAAAGGTACCCAAGAACCAGAGTCCTGCTGGAAGTAAAAAACATTGATTTTAGTGTGCCCTGAGGTGAAGGACACAATGTGAGGCTGAAGGTGTTGCAAGCTCCCCTTCAGAGGAGCCCCACGGGCAGGATTCGTTACACCCCTGAGACACATCAGCTCCTTCTCTCAGGTGTGGGTGAAGCGTGACTTGTGTCTGAAGCAGAGAGTGAAATACTGGTCTTGCTGAAGTCAATAGGGCCTTCTTCAGTGACTCAACAGGCCCTGGGCTTTTCCTTCAGGACATAACTGGGATACTAATTCATAGTCACAGCTATCTGTTGAGAACATACATAGTGGAAATAACAAAAAATTTCGTCATCTTCATTTAAATATAATCACTTGACATGCTGGGGATGGAAAAGGCTGGTTTTGTTTTTTTTATAATTATACAAGGACTCAGGTTTGGAGTTGTTTTTTTGTTGGGGTTTTTTTTGTTTGTTTTTGTTATTCCAGTTGATTCTGGTGGAGAAAATCCCCCTTCAGCACTCTTGTCCAAGAATTTCATGGCACTGAATAGCCCCATGGAAGCTTCTCTGTGTTACTGGGTTTGGCTGGCTATCAGCAATTGGCTTCTGATCTGACGGGTTGGGGAAGGAATAGGAGGAAAGGCAGGCAAATGGGACAGAAACACTCAGGAACAGAGGACTACATCAAAATACCTGGAAGGTTTAAATGAGTTGGGAGTCTGCACAGTCAAAATTTTCATTTGGAGGAATGCATCGGTAGTTGGGTAAAGGATCAAATAATTCTTTTGGGCAAAAACAGAAGGACAAATGACCTGCTGTAAGAGATGATTACCTATCCCATGCTCGAAATGCTAACTGTCATAAACCAGAAAATTCAAGTTTAAAATTTAAACATTTTCTTAAATTATTAAACATCCAGGCTTTCCAGACTTGGTTCTCATCTCTTCTATAGGTCTTTTCATACTTTCAGAGGCACATATGGGGCCACTTATTTAGTGGAAGGCCCATTGCATGCAGTAGTTCCATAAATACTCAATCTCACAGTTGCATAAACTCATAAAGTCTCATAGTTGCATGGCTCATTTTCATTCATATGTGCTTCAGTTTAATCCTTAATGATGTGACCTTATACATAAACTGAGTTGATGCTAGAAGGCAGATTCCCCTGAAAAAATAAACAAAACTGTTTTATACTGTGAAAAGTTACATATTATTCTGCCTGCTAGTATGCATTTTTCTGTGCAATGCATCTGTTATCATCCAACCTGGCTTGTCTCACAAACTTTAAGTTCCTGAGTGTCTGCAGCAGTTAATTTCTTAGAATCAGAGAACTTTGCAGCTACAAGAGTCCTCCAGTATTTAGATGTCCATTTCCTTACACTGAAGTAGAATCAAGTTTATACTAGCTCACATGCAAGAATCACCTTGAAAAAATCCAATGGCTAGTGTACTGCAAGTAAAGAGCATTGAAGGAGCTTTACAGATAGTCAGTTTTGCATTTGTTTTACTATGCAGCCCACTTCAATAAAAATGTCAGCAATTAGATATATGGATAAATAGGAAATTATCTGTGGTTATTCTATGTTAGCATTAGTCACAATATATTTTTGGGAATCATCTGAATGCTAACTGCCATTCAATACAAAAAGTGGAGAAAAAATGGTCACTTGGTCTGCTCTAGTGCTGCAGTTCATAACTTGTGGACGGCTCTTGTGTGGGAGAACATTTTGGATGGAAAAAAGAAATAAAACCAAACCAACAAGCAGCTGGGCTGGAAGAGGAGCTGGACACTTACCCACAGAGATGCAGTTTTCCAAAGTGAATGACCTCCCTTCTCCAGCCCTGGGTGGTGCCTGCATAGTAAGTGCTACTTGGGTGATGCTCGGTGGAGCACAGGGAGCTGAGGTGGCTGCTGCTGCTGTAGCACAAGGGGAGCAGCAGGTGCCAGGTGGCCCCCAGATCTCGAGAGAACTCCAGCTTTACCGGGTCGGCAGAGGAGCTGTCAGTGGTGCAGCCAATATTGATCTGGGGGTCAAGACATGAAATGCAGAAGATGACATAGGGCAGGCTGTGGGACATCTAATCACTCCTTATTTGAGTCAGCCTCCCCCATTTGGTACAGTATTTATTTAGCCCAGGAAAACGGTGATTTGGGGACTCATTCAACAACTGGGATGATGCACTCACGACATGCATATGAACATGAACTCTTGCACCTTGCCCTACCTGTCCATGGCCATATTGTACTCTGGCTTATCATGAAATGTATGTAATATGAAATCTCCAACCACTTCTACTAAGAGGAAACCATGAAGTTAATTAAACAAAATCCCAAAGGAGAGCTGCTAATGTTGTTGGAGTAAATGCATCAGCTCTTGCAGTCCTCTCTGGCAGGTACTGAAGTAATCACAGCACCAAAAAAATGTGCATTTTTAAAACCATAAATTTTAAAACAAAATGTGCACACATAAACATTTTGTTAAATTGCTAAGCTGTACTCTGGTCCTCTTTTATGTTACACCTAAAAAAAATAAACCCCAACAAACAAAAACCAAAACCAACTTATGCCACAGGATTTGTGCCATATCACTTCAATATGTTCTTCAACTTTCATATTCACTACCCTTTTGCTCAAGTATAGCGGCAAAGCTCTAGGAGACAGCACTAAAAGAGTATAATAGCTGGATTGGATTTAGATTCAGTGTCACACAAAATATAGTTTGGCAGTGTAAAATTTCTCAAGGTGTTCTTACAAGATTCCTGATGTAGAGAACAGTAGAAAAGGCAGAAAACTTACATGAACAACAGTTCTACTACTGAAAAAAATATAAAATGATGTTTTGTACAGAATCTGAGACCTCTTAAGGTATATTTCCTGCATGTACCCCAGACAAATTACCCTGCTTTTCTTTCACGCTGATATTAAGGTGTTCTTTTAGTTTCAAATTGCTTATATAAAAGAAGAATTAGTTTCCTTACAGGATGACTCTGTCATATAAAATAATTTGTAGTATACTTACCATGCAATAAATAAAAACCTATTGCTGATGAAGTACAAAGCCTGTACTAAAAACATGAAACATTTTGGGTTTTTTATTTATCTTTGTAGCTGAAAATGAATGTCTTTCTAATGTGGTGCTCTGTAAGGAAAATCTATTTATTTCTAAAACCCAGTAATATCTAGAACTGTGCATGAATGTTGAAAATGTATCCTACATCAAATTTCATTCATCACTCTTCAGCGCACATGAGTTCCATCAACCTACATTTGACTAGAAGGGATGTCTACTCATCTGGAAGCTTAGAGACATACTTGACCCAATATAGGTTTTGACTCTTGAGACTCAGAGAGAAACTCTACTGTATTATCCATAAGTTTTTCATTTATACTAATGTCCTCAAAAACGTGAGCTGAAAACAATGTTCTTACCACATATGGAAGTAAGCATGTAGATTTTATGAGGTTAATGCTCTGAAGACTTATGAAAATCTTAAAGTGACCTCAAACATTATTGTTCTACAGGCTGTAATCTATATTTTAAAAACAGAAAATGGTTTTCATTCAATAATTTATAAATTAGCTGCATGACAAACTGAAGTGCACATGAGTACACAGCTAAACCTGGTTTTCTTGGAAAACCCTTAGTATCATTTTACTAATTCTTTATAAGCCATTATCATTTGCTGCTACAGCATGCTACATCTTTGTTAAAAGCAGCCTGGGCAATTTACATGAAAGATTCTTTTACAATTTCTTAACGACAATACAATGACCCCTCTAAACTAATACATACTAGCCTAAACGGTTATTCCCACCAGTAGCTATCCTTGAGAATGCACAATCTGGATTTTAGGATAAATAAGAAACACAGTTTAGTTTAGACTATGTGTTATCATTGGGGTACCTGTTTCCACTGACTGTATGAGAAACACAAAAATATGCTTCTTTCTCATGAGCTTTACATAACTCCCTAAAATGGGATGAATTCAGGTCAGCATGGACAAAGAACAGTTTCCTCTAGAGCGTCTATGAAAGCACAGGCAGAAGCAAAAGGAAAGCAGAACCTTGGCTCTCTGAGAAAGTACAACAGTGCAGTTAAGTCACCAGGTACGAAAAATTAATTTCTAGTGTCACAAATGAAGTCGTAGCTCTTCACTGGGTCAGTTCGTGGAAATGCTGCACATTTATCCTGAGCAGCCTGTGAAGTGCCAATCTGTACCCTCATATTTTGCTCATCAGCTTGTTTGCCAGTGGTAACTCTCCAACTTGTAGGCCATGGATTTTAATGCTATCAGTGCAAGTATATAGGCAAAGACTAAGTAGTAATTTAGGCAAGAAGGAAGAACACTGAGGCAGAAATTTTCCTTACCTGTATATTAAAAGCTTCACAATACACCCACATGAGGGAAAGTAATATCAAAACAATTACAGGGGAAATTAGACAGGCTTCTCTACTTGGCAATCATCACAGCTGTGCAAATACACTAAAGAGCAGAACCTGAAAGAACAGAACTCTCTAAGCAAAAGGCAAAATAACTTTCTGAGGACAGGTACCTCAAATTGGATTATAGTATTTTCATTTACACTCAGGTCCCTTGTTGTAATGGAGTGTTCTCCAACTTCATTTGAAACAAATACCATGGCCGAATCTTCTTCCCTATAAAAAAGGAAAGGAGAACTTTAGACTCAGCCTATTACACAGTCAGCTCTTTCTAATTTATTGCTGAGGGATGCTTACGGAGCTCCTTTAGATGAATATGGACAATAAAGCCCAATGTTTCCACCAGGATAGAAAAACCAGTTGTCCTCTTTCGGACCAAAGTCAAATGTATCCAAAAGGATCATGGGATTCTTTAGGTTATTTCCATCAATAATGAAGTCATCAATAATCCAGATTTCTTCTTTTTTGCCTGCAGAGAAAAGGGGAGCATTCCTGTTAAGACCTAACACTACTATTATTAGAGAGCAGAACAGTAGCCAGTATTTATGGATTACATGGAGAAAAGAGTACTGAAAGCATGGCTCCACAATTTTCATTTTACATGAAAATGGAAGACAAAAAATGTTCATTTTCCATGAAAATAATCTCCATACTGCTCTGTAACTGGACCCTACAGAGTTAACTTATATTCCTCTAAAGTTTATAGAAGTCACAGTAAACTGAAGAGTGAAAATTGTGTTGAACAATTATCTTCTGTTTAAATACACTTACTTTGAAACTCTAGCATCAATGTCTTCTTAATAGTTAAGAATAACCTAAATGAGCAGTTCCTGTAGAGCCTAAGCAGCTTGAAAGAATGATTTCATTCTACACCTTTTTCCTTGCAGTCAGCAGCTTGTGTTTGCCTTGCAAAAGCTCTTCAAGATAGAAGGAAATTCTGAATGACCTTCTCTGCAATGGATTCCTTCCCTGGAAGTGTTCAAGGCCAGGCTGGATGAGATTTTGAGCAACCTGATCTCATAGAAGGTGTCCCTGCTCATGGCAGGGGGGTTGAAACTAGATGATCTTTAAGGTCCCTTCCAACCCTAACCATTCTATGATTCTAAAAGGTTCATTAAATATTTTAGGCAGGACCCATCAGAAAAAGGAACTGGAATCTTAGGACTGGTTTTTAATTAGCTTTTTTTGTTAGAAGTGTGCTAGGCATATGCCTGCATGGAATAAATCGTTGCTGTATCACTGTGTCTAAGTGATCACTGGAATTCTTTAGAGCCCTTAATGTCAGCTCCTGCTAAGAGATGTCCTCAGAGTAACTGAGAGCAGATAAGAGCTTTCTTCAGCTGGCACATCTCCTGTAATCAGGAGGAATGAGCTGCATTCCTCTTGTGGTTTTCTACAGTCCTTTACAATTTAATCCAAAGATTAACTACTCACTACATACTCTTTCTAAATGGGTTTTTAATGCCTAGTTAATTCCGAGCAAGGTAGAGCCAGTTCCCATTTACACTTGGGACACTTTTGTATAATTGGAGCATTCTAATGGGGCCTCGGCGTAAATGAGAATCGGGTCCATTATAAATAATGAGAAGAACCCGAGTGAAGTTAACTTCATCGGCATTGCTTGGTCTCCCAGTCCCTCCAGGACCAAAACTGATAGTCTTCTGCACACAGTCAAGGGGTATTAGGTTAAGGTACTTTCACTTTAAAGCATACAGCAGCTTTGTAAGACAGTAAACATAATCCTGCAATAATTTTAATTGAAGGAGTTCAAATATAAGAAAACATTATTTAAGAGTCTCTCTTATTTTTGAGTTCAAAATTCTAGCTTCTTACAGATGCTGAGCTGTTCAAGTGTGGACCTGGAGTCCCGCGGGTGTCTCTTCCTTACCGTTGTTGTAAGGTTGCCAGAGCCTGAACCGTGTTGCATTGCTTTGGGCTGTGTAGGGCAGAGGAACGTTAATAAAGAGGACATCTGTAGTCTGTGTGAAGTAAAACTCATCTATCAGTTGCCAAGTGATGCCACCGTTGACAGAATATTGCAGCAGGATGGAATGAGACCTCTCGGGGGTGCCTGGAGCAGAGACGACATGCATTTACATTCATTATAATCTGTTTTTTAAAAGCACTAGCTCAAAAACACCTCTTCAAGTGTAAATACAATTAGGTTACTCTGATATCTGTTAAAAAGTATGGGCTTCCTTTAACAACTTAAGTTGCTGAGATGTGATATGTGTATTGTACATATACACCTCTATGTGTTTTCCCTTGCTTGTTTGTCTGCAAAATGCTAATGATTAGGGGCTAAATTTACATTGCTGTTCATTATATGTATGGTCACAGTTAATTACTTACATGAGAAGCTATTTCAGCATTGTAATTTTTTAGATTAGAACAAACTAGCTTCTTCTACCACAGACATTTTTCAGTAATTCAATATTTATTTGCTTGTTTTTCTCAGGTACCAGACATTATCATCACCATCTGTAGCACCCACAGGTGCTTATACAGTCCTTATACTCACAAATTTATAGTCTATGGCTCTGACTGCAGACACTGATATAAGCATATTCACGCCCAGAAATCACATAACTGATGGAAAGCGCTGAGGATCTTTGTTAGCATGTTTTAACAACAACAACAGAAAAGCAATATTCTGTGCTTTAAGCTGGGTCTAAAAATCAGTGGTGGAACTGAGAGTAAAATCTGCATTTCTGACTACCAGTTCCTCCTTTTTTTTACTTAAAGCTTTAAAGAGTCAATAAAGGATTTTTATAGCTCTAGCTATTAACATACACTGAATAGAGCCCAGCACTTGCTGCTGGTTACCCTGCACAAGCTCAGTCCCCAGTATACATTTGGCCTGTGCCTGACTTACTGACCAGGAACATCAGTGTCTGAGCAATGGTATCTCTGAGCTGATTTCTCAGACAAATTTACACTCTCCACTCCCTTCATAGTGCAGCACAGTGATGGCATGTCCCAAAAAGCTCAGTCTGAGAGCAGCAGATAAGGACTAAGGGACAGCTTCTTCATCCCTGCCTCACTGTGCAATACTGTGCAAGTTTCTCCCATGTTCTGTTCTTAAATGAACCAAATCTGCTGAAGCCAAAGTGCCTGACGTGCATGCTCCTGCTCCACTCTGCTCCAGTGCAAAGTACCTCTTCAACCCCCACGTGTGGAACAGAGCAGGGAGGAGACATTTGCAGTCAGGAGCTGATTTCAGCTGTGGTTTTCAACTGTGGCAATTAACAGTAAACAAAACACTGCTCTTAACGCTTACAGCTGAGAGAAGTGCCCGGCTATATTAATTTGCATTCAATTTTAGAGAGCTTGTTGGGACTTAGTCCTGGATCCAGACCTAGGGCTAGCAAACCATATCAATTTAATGAGAAAAGATTTCTCCTGGAATTTCACTGCTTTACATCTCGCGAGTCAATTTTCAAAATCCAGCTTTGAGCCTTTGGCTATTCCTGCCTTTCAGGATGATATTTTTACTCATTGTATTTTTTTAATATTTTGTCAAGAATCATATGTAGAAATATTCCCAAGGCATATTTTTGTAAAAGAAGTCTTCACAAAGATTTTGCTTTTAAACATGAAATATTTGGCATGTTATTGTTTTCGGGCATGTTATGTTTTTGGCTGTTATTTTTTTCTTTCTTTTCCATAAAGTACTTAAACAATAGTAACAAATAGCCAAATGTATATGATTAAATACCTATTAAAGGGAATAAAACATAATTCAGAAAGAGCTATGTTTTTACTTGCCCATACAGAGATTTGGCTAAGATATTTATATATTTATTAAGGAAGAAAGAGGTAGTTCAAAACTATTTTCATGCTGTCCTTTGGCAAATGGCGAGTCAGTTAGGGTCCAGTCCCACAGTGCTGAGCTTCCCACAGAAGCTATGAACATCTTCCACCAAAGGGAGAGAGGTTTTTGCGTGCTGATAGTTCAGCCTGGAAGTGCCAATTCTACAAGCAATGCTGGGAAAAAATTCTGAGACTTCATGGGAGTGACTCAAACCCTCAGTCAGGTTAGTGGTTCTCCACTGTGTCACTCCTGACTTGGATAAATTTATTTTGCAAACCCAGAGATGGCAGGGGCTTGGAGCAGGGTAAGACTGAATCATTGGCTTGAAAATAGTTGTACTAGAGAAACTATCAAGCTCATTACACCAATGTGTAAACTTGGCTTGCAAAGTCTGCCTATTCTTCCTAGACAATGAAATAGAATGATGAAGTTTTATTCATCTCTATGATACCTACTAGGAAATCAAATGATAAGAGCTTTTAATGCAGTGGACTGAAGCTTGAAAATGAAAAACCCTGTAGGTCCTTATCTGTCCCTTAAGTAATCTACTATAGGCATCATTTTATGACTTAAAAAATGATAGATTCATTTTTTCCCAATATACTACAAAGTTTCTAAAAATATCTTGTTTCTCTGTTTTGTTTCTCTTCTGCTCAAAGGCTGTACTAGCTGTGCTGTTTTTGACACCACCATAGTTTACTTTTTTCTTAGGAACTGCACAGATGGCCCTGCAGGCTGGTAGCAAGGTAGAGATGATGCAGAATCTCAAACAAGTTCCCATATTGTCTACTGTAAACTGGTGATCATGTAACACTGAAGCTGAAAATGTAAATCCGTATTGTTTTCTGTGATAGTCCTATGTACGAATAAAGCTTGAGAAGTGACAGGAAATCAACAGTGATCTTACCTTTAGCAATAAATTTAAATGAAAACTGGATGTACACAGTGTTAGTGCAATCTAGATCTCTTGAAACAAGCATTCTTAGTCCTTCCTGCAAATACAGAATATACAGTGTGAATCACAGTTACCACTATTGAAGATACTCTGCACCTTACTGTTGTCTGGATTTTGTCTGTGACTGTTGATGGCGGTGAGAGAGGTAGCTCTCTGTCCCACACCTTCTCCCAAGCAGAAAATGGGGACAGTGATAGCCTTGGCAAAGTGAGCCATAGTGATGGAAAGGGCTGGTTGTGAGGGTGTGTCACCCCCAGCAGCACAGCTACATGATCAGGTACAGACACATGTACAACTCATTCAGTTCATGCTCTGATCTGAGCTGCAGGAACTGTAGCTGACTTAGACATTGAGTCCAAAGTAGTACACCCATTTTTGGGGCAAACTGTATAGTAGCCAAGCATCCTAATTTCCAGACAGGAAGACTCCTCTCTGGGAGCTCTTTTCTGTGCCTCAAAAATATTTTGTACAAATATTTTGTACAAATATCCTCTTCTGGGGCAACCTCTTGGTTGCTCCAGAATGGGAAAGGAGCAGAGGAAATCTCATAGTGACCCCTAAGGTCCTGTCCTTCTCTATAGATGAGCTTAATGTTTTGTGCATCCTGGGGCCAGAGCTGGTCCCTGTTCTGCAGAGATCTGTCAAACTTTACCTCTCAGAGCTTCCCTCTTGCTCAGACCCCAGAGGGACAACCTGCAGGAACAACTAATCCAAGGTTAACACAATTCACATCTTGTGATTTGTGATTTACATTATCTAAAGAGGTTGAATTGAGTCAAAGTTTTACAAAGAACTATTTATAAAGAAATTATTTCTACACCCAAAGTTATTAAACTTTGCTTTTTGGGGGCACCTGAATTCAGAGTGTCAAATGAATGCTCATGTGTGAGCTTTAAATTTGTGTGCTTATGTGAACAGAAGTCTTTCTATTTGTGTTTTGCTGAAGAACTGAGAAGTTCAGAGAATATGATATTTCCTGGCCTTTTTTAACCTGTAATTAATAATAATAATAAAATCCTTAAAGAGCTATAAAATTTACAGACAATAGAATTAAGTAAAACACAGGCTGGCTGCATAAACATTGACATAGACTACAGTGCTGACTAATTTGTATTATTCAACATACTCAAAAGCCAATCAGGGGATTTCAAGACATAAACACCACTGATTGTAATGTGTACCATATTTCCAAACCACTCACTTGGCCTCAAGATTCTTGGCCGCAGAGTTTCATTCTTTTCCTTTGGTGGTTAAGGAGGAATTTATACCACAAATGAAAGTAATAGCCAACAAACATATGAAACCCATTTGTTCATAAAAAACAACTGTGACAAACATGGTGCATATTTAGGGCAGAAAAATACAATAAAAATTAAAATGTCAAATTCTAACGTAAAGACTTTGACATATACATATGGGGGGAAACAACAAAAAGTTTACTTTCTGTTTTTAACTTTGCTGGGTTTGTTTGCTTTTTTTTTTTCAATGTAAGTAATCTCTGACCCCTTTAAAAATGAGAGCTGTTCCAGACTTGATGGTGTCACCATTCAGGTTTCCCCTCTCAGCCCCGTAGACCTCCGGCCAAAGGTCTGGATGCAAGTTACCATTGAAATCATCCTTCAGGACAGATGGCAGAGTAATGACAGGGACACAGTACGGACCACCAAAGCCTCTGTCACACCTAGTAAAAAATTGGGAGGAAAAGGTGTTATCCACCTGGCCTAGATAAAACACAACATCCTTTCTATGAAGCACGTTAGGTAGGTTGGTACTTACACACAATGACCTGCATCACAGATGCCATGGCCTGAGCACATCCAGGGACACCCTGTAGCCAAGACCACGTTATCAATAGCCCAAGAATCAACACCAGAAGCGTAGTGGTACTGAATCCATCTGAACCGTGTTCTGGGAGAGCTAGAAAAACAGAATAAATGTATTTTAGGCTTCAAAATATCTGCTCCACAAAGTGATAAATAATGAAGAAAATCCCATAGACTTCAGGAGAAGAAAAGCATATTGATAAGCACGACACTCTGTAATTGCAAAAGATTCATATTTCAGTTGAAACTGTAAGTTTCAATTTCTCAGGTTAGTTTTTAGGCAAAACTCCAGTAGAATAAAGGAAAGTGCCCAAAGTGAAAAGAGAGAAAGTTAACATTGCTTCGACTGTTGCTGGTCAGCAAAATGGTTGAGCAGAAACTATTAGCTACATTAGCATTTGACAGCTCCACATGTTGCTAGCAGAGTTAAAACAATACAATTGCTTCAGTAAACTAAGTAGTAATGAAAGGTCATTTATACTGTGTCATGTAAAGAAAAAACAGTTATTACATATGTTTGTATATATAACAATGTGCGACTCTGTATGCACACACATGCACATGCACACACAATACTGTAATTGCTGACTGCCTTGTTATCCTCAGATGAGGAAAGTGTTTTGGAAAGAAAATCTGTCAAGATGCTATGGGTTAGATCATCTTGGATTTGTTCAGGCAGGAAATGTGCTGTGAAGCTGATCCTGGAACGACACACAGAGAATTGCCCTCAGACTGACAGGATCAGGATGTCTTTATATTCGTGAAGAATAATCTTTGGAAGAAGATGCATGGTACTCTGGAGTCAACTATGGAATTAGAAACCAAGATGTGAGCCCTAGTCCCAGTTCATTTACTGGATGTCCATTTTTACCACTGTATTTTTTGGATGGTGACATTACAGAGGTAATGTGTAGGGTGCTTTGAAGAATTACAGAACTATTCAGATTAATGGTACACAATATTATCATCATCTGTTATTTCCAAATTAGACCATGGTTTTACTCAGAGAGACAGATGCCAGCATATCTGCCACCTCCATTTACAACCATGTGATATCACTAGGAGGTAGGCAGAACTCTCCTCCCGGTCAAAAGGGTGGAGGTGGCACATCCAATAACATGCGTTTTGACTTATTGAATGCCATGACTAACGTGCCTAAATGTTGGATGACAACTTATATGCAATGACAGAAAATACTTTTATATGAAAAAATGGGTCAGGGCATTAATTCTTGCTTCTTACTGGGTAAATGTCAGAAAAACTTGGTTTAGCATTCCTTCCTGCTCTTGCTGTCACAGATTATAGGCAAGACTTAAGAATTCACTCATTCCAAGTTGTTACTTCCTTAAGTTCTTGCATTTCACATTATAACTGATGAAATATTTTGAAGTGAAATTTAAAATTCCAATGGCGTGACAACATACATTTAATAATTTAAAAGACATGCAGAAAATTCCCAAGCTGGGGGATGTTTGCTCAAATTAGATCAGCAAAATCTATATCAAACAAACTGCCAGAAGAACAGCACTCACTTGGTCACAGGTGGAAGGTAGACCGTAATTCTCTTCCATTTTTGGAATCTTTCTGAAGTGTAGATGGAGCTCTCAGTGTATTGCTGACAGCCGATGGTTGGAGGGACGCACTCTTCCGTCACCAGGTGCCAGTCTCTCCCGTTGTTTAAAGAATACTGCAGGTGAATGCTATGGGAATTGCTGTATGGCTTGCTGCAACCCATGCTCAGCTCAAACTGCAAGAAAGTGGATGCTGATACATGGAAGTCCCAAGTCTCAGCATAACGAGGCTTTCCTAGGAAAAGAGAACAAGCAAACAAAAAAAGTGTACCTTATGCGTATGCTTTCAGTACCGCCATCCAAATCTGTTATCTGTATTTTTACCTTCTTTTTTCAGCCTTCTCTTCCCTGCAGATTACTATATACTTGAATTTGTGTATACCTCCCATCTTGCAAAAACTTGATGCAAACATAATTTATAAAATAGGTGCATACAAACAGCAGTATTTGGTGACACATACCAATGTTTTCACTGAACATCAGAGCTGTATCCATAGACAGGCAGTCGATATCTACTTGACCTCCTTGTATTCTGTACCAGCTTGCTTGTAAATCCACAGTTCCATCAAATTTATCCTGGAAGCCAGTTTGAGAGCTGTCATTCATCCCTATAAGGACATCGTCCAAAGCCCACTGAGCTGAATGCTTCCCTATAAAAAGCAGAACAGGCAGGTTAGTGGAGTCCCTGTTAGTTATTTTTTATACGCACATCCTGCATTCACCCATGTGAATGGGCTCATGTAGACTGAGTCCTGTTTAACAAGACTAAAACATTGCTCAAGGATGAACCTGGACTCTAGAGTATATTTCTATTTCAGATAAACACAGGAATTTCCCTTTTCATTTCTCAGGCTTCAGTGCCTTCATGATCATACAGTCTCCCTGTGTTTGAATGAGACATTCCCTTAGCCCCTAGATGGGGGATTTTCATTTTATGGCTCACAACCTTCCTGCCATTCCCCACACTAAATCAGAAAGGCCTCTGAGGTCTAGTTCCCGAAGTATGTAGGGAAAAGGATAGTACACAAAGGAAAATGCTGAAGGCTCTTGATACAGATAATATTCATAGAAGTGCTCTTCACCTTCTCCTTCCTGGAAAGCTCTCTTCTCTTACTCTCCAGCTGTCTCAGTTCACCATCATCTCCAGCATTTCATTTCAATTCACCTTTCTACCAGCATGCTGAAAATGCCATCTTTCTGTGTAATCACTGCCCTCACAGAAGAAGAAGGAAAGACTTGACAATGAATAGTGAGCTCATAGCAATGTGCCAGGACTTTTGTCTTGCCACCATGAAGAACGTGAGTCATGGCTAATAGAGCCACTCTGCACTGAGCTATGACAGACAAAGGATGATCTATGAAGGAGCTAATATCTGTAATGAGTGGTTGTCACCTGTGGATGCTGCTATGGAAGGTGGTATTTCAACCTCCAGTCAGAAACTCTACCTCTTTACTGGGAGTCACAGGACTGCCATCAAGTACTCTTAGAATGACCGCTCTCAGCAGGGACAGATGTCATCCAGGTGCCCCTAGAGCAAGCAGCCACGAGGAGGACAAAGGCAGGGGACAAGGGTCTGACATTGCACCTCTCACCAGTGCAAATGATCATGGCAGAACAATGGTCTGTTGTGCACAAGTTCCCACTCAACATTCTTCCCAAATGAACTGGCTTCTTAGCTAAATCACATCCCTCTTGCCTCGTCTATTCTCTTGCCTAGTGAGGACAATTAACACCAGCACATATATTGCAAGAAAATGTACAAATAAAAAACAGCCATCAAAATGATAAATGATATCCAAGAAGCAGCATACCATAATTACCTGAATGTAAGCTATGTGCTTGCTACCCAGGGAATTACTGTTAAAATGTACTTTGCTATATTTCTGAATATCACTTTACATTTCCTGCAGGGATCCAGGAGCTGCTGCTTGCACAAAGGTGAGACACTTAATCAAGACACTTTTAATCATGGTAATATGCCCCTGTCCAATGCAGGAGCTCTCCCAGCAGCTGTAGGTATCAGTTAGCACCAGGGTTTGACCTTCAGCTGAGAATGTGAGAAGTGGCTGAGTGGGCTTTGGAGGTGCAGAAGAAGGCAGGGGAGCAGCGTGCTGGGACATCAGAAATGGCAGGGGACACTGTTTTGGAGTGTGGAAATACCAAAATAGGGAGATGGGAGCTGCCAGGGAGGCAGATTCAAGGCCAAGTTATGCCTCCCTTTCCAGAACAGACAAAAATTGAAATAAAATCTGTAGGCCATTTTGCATCCCATGTCACTCTATACTCAGGTAAATCCTCTAAGCTTATCCAGGCTTTTCTGTGTAATATTCTTTTCCTCTCTTCTCTGTTATCTCTCAGCATCTTTGGTTTAAACTTAGCTCTTAAACAATTTCACTTTTAAGCCCACTCTTCTGCATGGTGCTATAAAAGAAAATAACATCTGCAGTGTGACCGAGGAAAGCATAAATGTTCTCTTACACCACCCAAACTGTTCACCATACTGTGTTTTTGTTAAGCTCAGGTTTCTACAGAACATGAGAAGCACTGGCACATGGGCTGTGTAAAAGATGCTTAATGAATTTTTAGGCTGGTGTTGCTTACCGTGTTGTGGCTGCCACCAGCGGAAAGCGGTGGCAGGGGTTTTGGCCTCCCGAGGTAAGTCTATTGAAACAACCTGGGGTTCCAAGTATGACATGAAGTCGAGCTCTCGCAGCAGATGCCAGGTGATCCCATTATCATTTGTGTATTGAACAACAAGCCCTGTATTTAAAATTAAGAAAGGCGGTTAGTCTAAGTGTACAGGGCAAAGGGGGGCAACTCTTCAGCCTGTACTCAGGAGCTGCCAACCCCCAATAACTGTAAGCATGTGGTTAAAATAAGAAAGGAGACACCTGGGAGAGATTAATTTCTTTAGACTAAATATATTTTCAGCTGAAGCTTTATAATTTTGCATTCCAGGTAAATCATGCATGAATTTGGGTTGAAAGGCAACCTTTAGTTAGACTGACTGGTGCAGTTGGGAAGCTGAACAAGTTTTCAGGCACACAACTCTACGTCAGGTCAGAAATGGAGGTTGCCTGCTTCATCCTAAACTTGAGTTTTTTCCTTTTATTTCAGACCTGAAGAAAGTCCCCTATACTTGTAAATTTACCTGTTTCCCAACACTCTCAAGTACTCTAATAAAAGCTATTAAACCTCTTCTTGTAAATGTTGTCTTAAATGGTCACAGTTCCAACAGATTTACTCCTATTGATAGATCACCATTAATTTTGGTGGAAAGAAGTATAAACATAAATGTGGAACAAAAGTAAATAGTTTTCTGCACCATTTATAAAAACTGAAGAGGTAACGTTAAAAATATACCAATCTTTTCTATTTTGTAAAGGCAGTAAAAGGTAAAAACATTGTAGAAGACCCAAAATACAAAAAGCTTATTATAAGGTAAAGAGCCTTTACCTTCATTCCGGGCTCTTGGTCTGTTGCAGGAGTTACCAATAGCCTTGCTTCCGATTTGTACATAAAATTGAACTAGCCTGTTAAAAAAATCAGGGTAGGAGAGAAGCGTAATTATCTTCTGATAGCACAAGATCAGTCAGGATAACTCTCCTTTCTTGACTAACGTGGCATTTTCAGTTAGGTCATTATTCCAGGCTTATTGATCAGGTAATGTCCCCAACGAAGTCAAGCATTGCCATAGTAAACCGTAGAGAACACAAGACAGAAGGCAGCGATGTGGTTTATTGATCCTGTGCCTAATAGATGTGTTGTTGGGTTAAGTAGCAGATTTTAGCAGTTCCTACTTCCACATGAAGATGCAAAAATTCCAAAGCAGGCAAATGTGCTCCTTACATCAGATCTTACCTTGGCCTCTTGGAACTGGAAATTGGTTTAGGCTTTAAAATGCTGTATTAGAGTTCTAATAAAATTATTATATCCTCACTAAACCGTCAATCCCTTTTTGGTCTTTAAATTCTTGATATAAACAATTTTCAGTGAAAAGAGCTAATGGGATGTTTTGTGAAGTAGACCCTTTGATTTTGAACCTATACATTTTGGTTTCATTGAACATCTTGTTTTCACATCATGAGACAGAGAAAAAAATTGTTTCTGATCTGCCTTTCTTGCAGCCTTCCCTGTAGCTGGTGCTTTTATCACTTCCCTACCCTCTCCTCCTCCTTTCTAAGGTAAACCAGAGCAACATTTTCATCTCTTTCTCTGCATGAAGGTTTTTCCATGTCCCTGATTTTTCCTGTAACTATTTTCTGCTCCCCTTCTAAAGCCACAACATCTCTCCGAGACAGTGTTGCTGGTTTTAGTGACAGAACTTTGGCTAAGCCTGGAACATCCCTATCTAGCTATATAATTAATAATTATACCATCCTTGTGTTCCAAAATATTGTTTGTTTTTTTTTTCCCAATCTACAGCGATGCCCTGGTACCCTTGTTAAACTGATATTTCTAATTGTGACTTTGTGGTATCAGAGTAGTTTACATTTCCTCTTAGATATGTGCTATTGTGCTATATAACAGCAACTAATTAATTAATGCCCTGCTCCTCAAATTTCAGAGCATGTCTCTGACATTTGTCTCAGTCTTTTCTGTTCATAACTAATGTAAAGAGCATTGAGATGACTGAGAATGACATCAGCAACTCATCCATGCCTTCTTCACAGGTTGTCTGCATTGCACACCTGGAACAGTGCCTGAACAGAGCAGGGAACCTTGACTCATCCCCATGCTCAGCTTTTGATGCTGAAAGCTGGCGACGCCATTCTCCTTGTTTCCTAGCCAGTTTTCGACTTAGGATGATGCCTGTCTGTTGTGTTATAACTATTGGAGTACTCACTGATGTGTTGTTTTTGGGAAGCGACTGCTCATCCTTTGTGTTGGGAGTGTCCTCACACAGCACATAAGGAGAGATGGGGTCATTGCCAAGCAGAGGTTTTGGAGGAAAAAAGAATACAAATCTAAAGGAAACCAGGCTTCACTAACACTACTGCTTGTAGATAACTTCTTTATTTTAAATATTTATTTTTAAGGTGAATTTGTGTCTCTGTGTGAAGAAACAAGGCTTGATTTGTCACTCAAATAACTCCCCACAAGGATAACTCTTTTTACTCTAGGGGATTTGGTTCTAATTTGTAGTGACATAAGTAAAAGCACAGACAAACCACAGGACTACAGGTAGAGCTAGTACAACACAGCTAGGACTCCAATTTCCCTCACCAACCACTACATACACATTGTCACGATCCTCTTCTGATTCTAAACCCAACCACACACCAGTTCTGTTATCGAAATTGGTACCTCCTATGTGAGATATTTTGTATATCCATAAGGACTAGGACAAGACAGAATATACTCATCAGTCTCATTCATAAAATAACTGTATAGATAGCTGAAGAACAGTCAGGCTGACAGTATTACACTATTTAGCCAGGTAGGTCCTACTGTTTGCTGCAGCTCTGTTGTCTGACACAGTATGCAGGCAATAAAACACTAGACAGTGGTCTATGAGGTGAAAAGATTTGCAGTTCTATGAAGAAATTCTCTTTTATGCTTGCCAAATGTAAAGATTGGTAAAAAGCAAAAACAAAAGACAAAACAAACCCCTTTCTCCAGAAAAGTGAATCAGCCCATCTGATCTGTAAGCATTTGACCCAGCATAGCTCTCTGGGATGGTGGCACAGTCATTAGCAACAGAGTCTGTAACACAGACGGGAGCCAAGTCAGCTAACAAGCCAGATGTCACTGCTTGGAAAAAAAAAAAAAATATATATATATTCCATGGTTTTCATCTAGCTGCCAGGTAGGCACTGTGTGCAAATGCTCTTATTGAACAGATAGTGAGGAGTGTCATAAGGGACAGGCCATCGAAATGGGAGGCAGTAGCTCATCAGTAACCAAACTGCATCCAGATATCATATTGTCAGTCAGGAGGATGGAAATATTGCTGGTGAAACTGTGCCTTTAGCGCATTGGGCCATGCAAAAGGGAAGGGATGGAGAGACTCCAAGGGGTTTCTGAACTGTAGGGCAAAAAAATGATCTGGGTGAAATGAATTTTGACACTTACAGCTCTTTTATTGCTATGGGACATTCTCCCGATATCTGTGAAAAAAAGCGTAGCCAATCATGTAAAGGAATAAGGAAGCAATGGGACAAAGCAAGCTAAGATTATGAAAGCACTTAAGGCATATTTTAAATATTGAGTGCTTGTTTACGATCATTGGCTTCAGGGAGAAAGCTTTAGCTTTAAATGCTCTTAGCATGAAACCTGAATTTGGCAGTGCCTTGTCGGGCTGCTTCCCTGAGCAGCACCATGCACCTTGGCCTGGCAAATCTCAGCCCCTTTGGAGCAGAACAAACTGGGAGCACCAAGCCCCCATGGACTCCGGTCCTCTGGGAAGAGAAAGGTAAGGTGAAACAGGTCTTTGTGCTTCTTACAAAAAAGAACAAAAATTCTTTATATTCCTTACATAAAATTTACACTTTATATAGAAAAAGCTGTAACTGAAGCCAGATGACAGGGAATATGCATAGGTAGATCTGCAGAAATTCAGAATGAAAATAAAACTTCTTCAATTTTTTGCTCTTCCATGCCTGATTTAATGAAACAAGATCTTAAAAGGTCAGGGAAAACACTATTAACCTGAAAAATAAGAAGCTTAAAAATCTACTGCAGGAGTTTCAGCCTTCCTATTCACAACTCTCAATCCATTTATCTAACAGTATGTCTTTCAAGGCATATTTTCCTGCTGTTTACTCAGTCATCAAAACTCTGCAATGAAAATACCCACACACAAATAAAAGATAACTGTGCAGGGGCTATGATGACCCCTAAAAAGATAACCAAATTCTATGCAAGGCATTATTGAAGGCAAAAAGTAATATAAAAATGGGAAGAAGTGCTTCCCTCTAATCTCCTCTTTCAAGTGACATTAATTTGAGCTCCAATAAAGGAAAAAAAAATTCTAGGCTGAGGAATTATTTTCTTTTTAGGTTATGGATCTTTCAGTTAACCCCTCACACTCTTGCAAACTTAGTCTGCCTTTGCTTCTAGGAAAAAAGACCCGAGTAATGTTACAGATGGTCTCAGACATTAAAGTGGGATGCACTTGTTCTAAACAAGGTGTCTGAAGGCTGGATGTCTAAGTCTTACATGATCAACCCAGATTCCCTTAAAATGAATGTGAAAAATATATGCTTCCAGAATACAAAGCACTGGCCTTAGCTAACCCTGTTTGAGGTTGAGTTGCATTGCTCTTTTGAAGTAGCTATTTCTTTCCTTTGAGCATAAAAGCAGCCTGACGTAATTGCTGTCACCTAAGGAGCCCATGTTCTGGTCAAGCTACATGAGATGGATCCTACCCTTGAGAACACATGTGGCTGAAGAAACAAAAATCGATATTAGTCCCATTTGTGTTTGAGATGACCGGTGCTTTTGTTCTGTCTAACAAACAACTCAGGGATGCGGCATCAAACTCTACTTGTTCAAGGAAGTTAAACTGCTCACTGTGATGCTTACAAAATAATTAAATGCTGGTTTATTTTGACACAATGATCAGTCACAGCAGGAGCATGTGCTCAGAAGAAGAATCTTAGTCGCTCTTATCAGTTGTCTCTCTGGCCACTTAAGTTCTTGGGGCAGCTTTGAGACATCAGACGACCATGTTCTCATGCAAAATGGAAGTAGTGACAGATTTAAAAAGTCAAGAAAGAGCATTACTCAGTATTTTAAAACTTCTTTTGGCTTTTTAAATGGTTCAAACTCTATAAAAATGGAAAGCTATAAATATGAATATCTGGCAATAAAAGTGGTTTCAAAGTAATCTTAAAGCTAAAGAAAGGCCTTTTCTTCTATAAAAAGATTTCTCCAGGAAAGAAGGAATACCTCAAAAATACTATTTGAACATAGACTTCTTCATGATGTGGTTACTTCCAACATTATGCTTGACAGGATTAATGACATGAGATTTAAAAAGATAGTAGAGCAGAAAAGAAGTGCTCAGATCTTCCCAGAGTCCCAGCACAAACATGTACTTGTCTAAAGTGTATTTGTCAAACAATTAATTAATTTAATTATTGTCATTAACATTATTACATAAATATTTAACATATTTGTCAGAGGAGACTTTGACAGACACGCAGGGGATGGAGGAAAGGCAGCTGGTGCTGTGTTCCTCAGTGCTGGGGAGCAGCTACGGATCTTCCCAAACCCACAGGACCCGTACTGCCCTAAGGAGCACCACTTGTCTGAGCAGGAGAGCTGCAGCAGTAACTTCTGGCCAATCTCTGCTGCAAGTAATGCAGCATATCATGGCATTATTTACTCTTAGACCAGTGTTTGTCAGGAGAAATATCTTCTATTAAGCTAATTGATATAACTGTAGGGTGGGCAAGGTTTCAGGTGCATAATCCCTCATGAGACCAGACAAAGCAGCAGCAAACTCCAAGCTAAATAACGGTTAGAATTAACAGCCCTTTGTTTACCCTAATTACATTAATCAATTACACAATTTGAGAGAAAAAGGATAATTGCTACCAGCAGAGGAGGATGCAGCGGCAGTGGGGAAAGAGGTGAAGGCTTGTTAGCCTCTTGACTACACAGAAACAATTCACATTCCATTTTTTTACACTTCTGACAAGTGGACTAATTCACAACATCTGGCAAATAAAGAGCAGCACATTGCTATGTCATTGGCGTGCCTGCAGTTCAACGCAGTCAGTGGAAAGGAAGTTTTACTGTCCAGCTATGGGCAGTCTTAGGTTTTGTGCAGTCTCAGGTTTTGTGCAGTCTCAAGACCACATCTTCTGCCTGTCCATCTAGAATGCAAAGCAAACCATCTTCTCAGAAGAATATACAGTTCATATTTCCTATGCTGCTATTTCATTCCATTTCTAACCCAAGTTTTCCCCTCAGGAAAAAGAAATAGTATAACAGAATGAATAAAAAAGTAATTTCTCTGCCTTTAAGATTTCTTAAACAAGTTGTGATTAGCAGAAAAACATTTCACACCTTCTCACACCTACACTTGTAATAGTGGAGAGGAGACAATATGAATGCACAGAGAATTATGAGAAGCAGCACTAAGAACTGACCTGATACTTGTGGTGTCCAGGGGAACAGTCCTTGCCTCTCTTTTGCCAGGTCCATTGAAGTACAGAGATCTTCCATCACTGAGCACGCCACAGCCCGTCCCAACCTGACCGCCTGTTATTTTGTACCAGAGAGGGCTTAGCTTCCTCTCAAACCTGTCGAACATCTCACTGTGGTTAGGCACATTAGACACACAGGTTCCACGTGATGCTTCAAGAAAAAAAAAAAAAAAGGGGAGATACTTTGGTGAAACTGTGCTGGACAGAGAAAAGCTCAGATACAGTACACTGGCAGACGGTTCTCTTGCATCCACGTATGAGAAAGTATCAGGCTTTTCGAAGAATATACCTTGATGACAGGATTGTACCTTCTTAAACCCTCTTTATAAATTTTCGTAGGCAGAATAAGCTCTCTTCCTCTAAACTCTAAGATGGCTTATTTCACTAGGTGAAAACCAGACATGCTTTATGTTAAGGAAATTTATGTAAACAGAAAAATATTATCATTTTATTTTGTTTTAAACAGATTGAACAATAGATGTTAGCTTATTGCTTTGTTGGTATAGAGAGTTGAAAACAGTGCAGCATGCAACTGGTTGTGTCAATCACTTTTTTTCATTAGGTTTTTGGGTATGGGTTTTTTTTGTATGTTTCAGCATAAAAGCCCCTGAAACCACAAGTGAACAGAATTTTCCACAGAAAGGCCTGTCAGAACATATGTTCCCTCCTGGTCCCATGCCATCTGATGGCCACAGGACTCAAAAAAAGCAGCAATTCTTTTGAAGATGATCCAAAGGCTTTTAAGCAGACTTTTTAGTTTATGATATTTTATTTTGTTTCCTCTTCTATCGCTAGTCCCTTCACCATTCATACAGATGGTGATGTTCAAAGATTGTGGTTGGCAGAAACATCACCGGTAACCGCTGCCTACAGCTGCTCTGTTTTGCCTGTGCTGAATTTTATTTAACAAAATAAAAACATGCTTGCTGGCAGCCCATGAAATTTATGTCATCATATATTTTTCTGGAATATGGCAGAGGAAAAACAAGATGCTCAATTTAGATCTTTAATTCAGCCAGTCATAACTGCAATCCCAACTAAAAAGGGGTGTCTTACCTGTGTAGCCCAGGTCACAGAAGCAGACCCCTGAGACGCAGTCCCCATGACCATTGCAGTAGCTGGGGCAAGGCTCAGAAATGTAAACGCCATCTAAGCCAAAAGGAGGCACGCTTTTATGGGAGCTGCTCTCCTGGATCCAGCGGAATCGAGTCTTACTGTAGAGAAACAACGATGAAGGGAGTGGTATTACTATTCCCGGCTTCAATATTCGCTACTCCTTGTTTAAGATTAAAAGGAAAAACTTTTATCTGAATCACTTTATAGGAGCTCCAGAGAGGGGAACAGATTTTAAATCTCATTGCCAAACCAAAGGATTAACTAAGATCCTTCTTAGTTAAATAAACCTATTGCTTTTTTTCTGTTATGCACAGGCATTCAGTAAGTAGGTGATTGTTGTGGTAGTGCTTTGCACCAACTGATCAAATGGCATGCTCTCTAGATAATCCATGAACCATGATTTCCAAAGTCACCCACAACGTCAAGACCCTCACCATACTCGCAATACTTACGTTTTTAATGTATTAGCATGAGCTTCTTATTCCCAATCACATTACTGAACATAATGCCAAACAGATTGCTGCTATTGATTCTGCACTGCTTGTTTTGGGTAAATCAAATCAGCTGGTGTCAGATCTGTGCAATTTGGCACCTGCTTTTATTGGCTAATTACTGAAGAAAAGACAAACTTGTTACGGAACATGCTGTTATTTCAGCTCCTTGCAGCAAAGGCAGCAGCTCCCCTGCTACACAATATGCCGCATACTCAAAATCTGTGCTGGGGCTGCAGGGTGAGGAGCCTGCGGTAGGAGGATGGGTCTGAAACCCAGGGGCATGGTGGGATGGCTGCTGACGGCGCTGGCAGCAAGTCAGACTGGGGCTGTTCATTGAGGGGTAAGACAGTGAGCAAAGGGAGCGAGAAACTTCAGCCAAATCCAAGAAAGATCAAGAAAAGCTTCCTGATTTCAAGGCTTATTTGTATCTTCCAGCATTTGATGTTTTCTCATCTGTACTAACCCCAATGCTGAGGTAGTGCTTGCAGAGGAGGACACCCATCATTCCTCCCTCCGTTCACTTCACCTGTCCTGGCCAACTTCAATGACCCAGCACATTACACAGCAGCTTAAATATCCTTCTAGGGTTTCTTTGCCCAGTGGTAGCTGTAAAATTAACACTGTTCAAATGGCTTATTTCATTCAAGCAACTTACTATCCAAGTGAGGGATGGAACACCACTTCTATGAGGAAAGACTGAGAGAGTTGGGGCTGTTCAGCCTGGAGAAGAGAAGGCTCTGGGGAGCCCTTATAGCGGCCTTTCAATATTTAAAGGGGGCCTATAAGAAAGATGGGGACAGACTTTTTAGCAGGGCCTGTTGTGATAGGACAAGGGGTCATGGTTTTAAACTAAAGGAGGGTCAATTCAGACTACATAGGAGGAAGAAATTTTTTATTACCAGGGTGGTGAAACACTGGCACAGGTTGCCCAGAGAGGTGGTAGAAGCCTCATCCCCGGAAACATTCAAGGTCAAGCTGGACAGGGCTCTGAACAACCTGATCTAGTTGAAGATGTTCCTGCTCACTGCAGGGGGGTTGGACAAGATGACTTTTGAAGATCCCTTTGAATGCAGACTATTCTATGTGTCTGTGATTTTATGATCTTTGACCAGCACTCTTGCTGGTGCCTCTGACCTAACTGATATGCATAGAGACAGACAGCGCCATGATGAAGAGATTGATGTGAAATTCAAAAGTTCTGGGTTCGTTGTTGCTTTGTAATTTAATTATAAAGAGCATTCTGACACCTTTAAATTGGAAAGCTTCTCTGTTTTGGAGAGCACAACATATTTTTTCCAGATCTGCTGATTTTTAACACCGTTTCTACTGATGGCTTGCAACTTTTCCCTGATGTATCATGAAAGAAGAGGCAGCTAATTCACGGGTACCACTGGCATCACTGGTTTACAGTGTACAGTACCTGGCTGCAAGTGCCCTGGGGACAACAATAGTAATTCTTGTCCAGTCCTCAAAGTCTCCTGTGTGATACACGGTTGGCTCGCTCAGCTCCCGGGAGCTTCCCTCACATCCTTTTGTGCCTGGAGATGCAGGGTAGCAGCCCTCCTTCACGAGAGACCAGAAGAGCCCAGCATCATGTGAGTACTGAAGCAGAACAGGAGCAGAGCTGCTGTACTGGTTGGTGCAACCAATGTTCAGCTGCAAAAGAGCAGAGTAACAGATATGAGTGCTGTTATTGGTAATTATTGTCTACAAAACACCTTTGACTTTTGGTTTGGGAGGCTTAGCTCTCTGAATGCTTACTTTGAACCTGCTGGTAAACAGTGAGTCATGCTCAGCATCTGTTTACTACATGTATGACATTTCTCAGTAAAAATTCCGACTATCCCTTCATTAAGGTCGCTGGGTTCAACAGGCTGAAATGAGCAGAGAGCTTTTCAAAGGTCTTGGTGAATAATGGGCCACAAATAGCAAACTGCGCCCAGGCACCTACATGTATAGCTGTATCCTCTGAGACCCATCCCATGGGCAGGCCACCCAATGTGCCCAGAGGATCAGGAGACTCCCAGGTCACCCTTGCCCTGGGCTGCTAGCCCTGACTACAACCTGGTCATTGGCCTCACAGGAATGATATTTGGGAGTTGGTGCTGAAGTTTGGGCCCCCAGAACAGAGCAAAACTGGATGAAGTAGGAAATTGTATGTTAAAATGTGAAATGAGAATGTAACCAAGACAAAAATCAACTGCTGATTTGAAGTTTTCGGTTTCATTTTTCAAGCTATCAGAAAAATATTAGTTTTCATTATTTTATTGCAGAAATTCGGCTTGAACTGTAGAATGTAAAATGCAAAACAAAATCATTCATGTAAAATGAAATAATTTTGACAAATTACTGTCTTTGAGTTTATCAATGCAAAATTATTCCAGGCAGCTATTTAAAATGGAAATTTCACAAACTTGGGAAAGCATTTAACCATATGTTCAAAATTAAAACATGCAAATAGGACTAACACATTTACGTGCTGGCCAGATTAAAAGCTTTCCAAAAAAGAGGGAAGTATAAATTCAGGTCTTAAATAACAGATTTTATAAAGAAGAACTCACTGTTCTCTGATACATGTTGTTTATGTTTTGCATATTTATGTTATATTGCCAAGTGTTTCCGAGATGGAAAATGTATGAAAAATTTTTGAGTATTACTTTTTTACACTAAACAGTTTTTGAAATGCTGTTGATCATCAAACCTTCAGAATGGAGATTTAGTCTCTGAAGCAGAGGAAAGTGGTCAACAGGCAAATAACATCTTTTCCAGGCTAAATGGTATTTACATGTTGAAATATCTTTAGGTTTAAGACAAAAGCATCAAACTACAAACAATACTCACTCAGAAATTGTAGTGCTATCCCACAGTTTCTATAGCATTTCATTAGCATAATTTTTAGATGGAATGAGATTATTTTACAAATCCCATTATTTCTAACTAACTTTCCTACTTATAGAACTGTGGGAATTATATTTGAAAAGCTGCCTGTAAACATCTGATCTCTTTAATAATTCCACTTGTAAATTATTCAGTGTCTGTATCCACCAATTATGTAAGGACCACGTATTTGTGCTGAGCTCGTTAAAATTGCATTGCAACCAACCTCCAGAATTCACCAATGGGATTTCATTATAAACTCAATAAAATTTTGATTAGGGTTCAGAAACAAGAGCTTGTCAAAGCAAATACACTTTCTTTGGAGCCCATATTTGGATGTATTGTCAGACCACTGAAATTTTTGTAAGCCCTTTAAAGAAGAGAATGTTAATTGGAGCCTATATTCATTGACACAATGGAAGTAAATTATATGAAAAACCCACACTGGAGTACAGAACAGCTTGTAAGTCCTTAAATAGTTTAAAATACAAAAAATGTAAGCAAACAGCTTTTGTAGACACGCAGCCACAGATAGGATAAATCCTTTTTCCCTTGACAGTGCAGTAGCATTTCCTAGTACTGACTCGATATAATGACAGTCACTTCAACCCACTTCTGAAACACATTGAAGAACAACAGGCTTTAGAATTTCTCTCCAGAGGGGTAAAAAAGCCCTCTTGTACCAAGGTTTGGCTATCCATTTAGAAAGCAGCATGATATTTTATGCTGTATTAATTCATACTTGTGCTCTCCACATCTTTTTATGCAGTCGTATAATTCACCACCTTGTTTTGGACTGTGGCCTCAGTGACATCTTACAGGTATTGACTAAGGGCAGTTTTACTGATATTTTTGCAGGGATTTGTCTTTAAGGAATACCTTGAACTGCAGGACGTATCCAGGCTTCAGAGTTAAATCTCGAGTCACCGCAAACCGGTCTCCATCTGATTTACCAAAGAGCATGGCAGAGGGGGTGGCAGAGCAGAAACTTTCATTTTTGGTCATCCCTTCATTGGCCAACATTAACCATATGCTCAACTGGTTCATAGGGTAATCAAATGCTGGCTTTTCATAAAAGTTCTGTTGGAAATGAAAAGAAAACCAACAACAAGTACTACCACCTTGCAGTGTGACTTCAGAATAATTTCCAAAATTATCAACTTTCAAATTTTTCAATTTGTATTTTCTGTCATTTTAAAAAAAATGTAATTTCCAAAATTTCTGTCTTGGCTTTTTGAGAGATACATAACTACATCCTCTGTCACAAAGATTAGGAGCCTGATGGCTTTGTGATAAGATCCAGGTTCAAACACTACAGCTGTTTCTTTAAATACACCCAATATTTTAAAAGAAAATTATATGCAAATAAAAGTCTAATAACAGAGAGGATGGTTCCTGTTTCATGGGGATTCCCACAGCCTGCTCTTGCTTATTACCTGTGGTAAAGTGGGATTAACAACAGGAATGATGTGCTTCTGCTTCTCTGACAAAATGATGATGTCATCGATGGCCCACTGGTCATACCCTTCCCCTGAAAACATGGGCTGCCACCAGCGAAACCTTGTGCAAGGCGTCTTGGCTGCAGCCGGCAGCTCCAGATAGACAAACCTTCAGAACAGAAATTCAGTAGAACTTTAAGGAACACACTTTGTAGGAAATGGGAGAAATACCACTGAACAGAAAAAAGAGGCAGGAAAGTTGGTATCTATCTTGCATGTAGAAGTCCTCAGAAACCGCCTGTGTATCTGGATACCTGTTTATACACTGAATATTAAGAAGCCTTCTTTGTCTTTATTGTCTGTGGAGAATGTAAAATCTTTAAGACAATGGCTATTTTTTACTCTCTATTACTATATTGCCTAGCACAAAAAGGAACTGATTTGAACTCTTCAGCTTTGAATTAAACTTTTCAGCTGATCCATGTTCAGCAAGCTTTAATGTTCATCTGGTGCCAGCAAGTAATAGTGAAATATGCTGGCAAAATTAATTTCTCATTCTCTTCTGCTGGTTGGTCCTATTTGTAGACAAAAGCATCCTTCTATTACAATGCCATAGATTATGCATTAGAGTTTTCTGCTGTGGCTAAAATCTCAGCCCTGCTATATATGGAGCTTTATAAAAGAACTTTAGGTCTTCTCAGATAGTTTGTTTTATGTTCAATTAAAGAGACACCTTACCAAAATAATGTTAAATAAAAGTTAAAATTTCAAACCTAAACATACTTATGTTAAAAAGTACAATAATTAGTTATTTGTTCAGTCCTATTTCAGACACTGTACATACATGCATTTATGCAAATATTCCTTTCTGTACTCTTTCTTTATATCACATGTTATTTTGTACCATGGACCCCGCTTCACTTGCTGGTTAGGCAGAGAGAGGTGGAGAAAAAAAAGAAACAAGGAACTAGAAAGTAAGATCTGAACCCCATTTGAAGCAGCAGAAAAATAAATATGCATAGATATATTCAGTAAGAACCATCACTCTTGGTTACTCGGAGGGGCAAATGTTTTTGTCTAAAAACAATGTACTGGATGGTCCAGTGATGAAGGCTTCAGTTTGTAGCTTCTCTGTTGGATGCATCCTGTAATTTTGACAAAGCAGAGGCTAACAAAGTTCAATGGTTTTATACCTCCAAGTGTACAGATCACCTTTAGAAAAGAACAGTTTGCTGAGTTTCAGAAGTCCTTCTGAAAACATTGCTCGTTGTGATGCAGAATGACAACACGGGAAGATAAAATTATTTACATATTGAAAGACATGAACTACAGGTAATAGAAATCATGTTAATACCTATGCAGACAAATTCAATCAATATTTTCACTAACAAGCTACCTTACAGCAAATTTGAAATATTTAAAATATTTCTTTAAAGGAGTTTTTGTTGTATGTGACCTTAATACAAGTTAATTAGAAACTAGAGTCAGAGGAAATGGCAGATTTCTACACCTCTTTTGGGCAAGTTCTGTATTTTCTTTATAATCTTTTACAAGTTTGCATTTTAGTCATGTTTCACATGGCAGGTGAGTTATTGCAGACTTCATATTTTACTGTAGTTTTTCTAAGGCCCACTTTCATTAGATTTTTCCTTCCTAGTGACAGGAGTTTACTGTGGAAGCCTGGAAAAACTTCTGTATAATGATGGCTTTTCGGGACTATAACTTGAAATTATTATTAATGTTTTCATAAACTGAGAAATAGATTTTTTTTAAAGAGCTGATGCAGTATGGATTTAATTTAGACCACAGACATACCTGGGTTTGCTGAAGTCAGAGAAATACATTTCCGCTAGCAGCTGCCAGTTGATACCACCATTATTGCTGTACTGCAGCAGCACACCTTCTTCTCTGCTGTCTGGTTTATTGCATGAGGAACTGTCTCCTCCTATCTGGATGTAAAACTGGACAAAATCTACCCAAGTAGTGTCCAAATCCCAGCTTACCAACTGTCTTTTTCCAGCCTGCAATACAAAGAACAGAGGGGGGGAAATATTATTAAATATGACAGCTTCACTATGAATAGACATATTTAAGTTATTTAAGGTCAAGCACAGATGAATATTGCACAGAAAACTGCACAATATGGAGGACATCAAATTTCATGTTAATGTGACTTTCAGACAATGATTGTGCTTGGTCATCCTTTATGTCTTAATCAATCTGGTGTGATCCCACAAGCCGTTTTATTATTACATTCAAACACACAATGCAACTTCACAATACGATTTCAACACAACTATTTTGTCTCATTCCTTCAAGATGCCAAGTACCTTTGGAAGACAAAAAGCAGACCCAGGGTATCCTGAACCACCTGGGGCTAAGTTTTAAAGTATTCAGTTTAGTAATGATAAAGCATAAAGTGGTAAAAAGACATTTCTGACATCTCAATTCCTCAGTCAACTCTTGCACTGTGTAGGGTTGCCTGATTATCTGAAATTATAGCCCCTGTAATACCTGTTGTTTGAAGCCCATCTCCTACACAAGAACAAGGGAGGGGCATTTTCTCTTCATGCCTCACCTGAGTAGGATTTGTTTGTACACAAACCTATTCTCTTTTTATGGTAATTATTGTAAATCAGGAGTATTTAAACTAAAACCTGTGGATTTGGTTTCAGCTTTGTCTGAGCATAGCTAAGAGAAAAAATAGCCTCATAAAATGTAGTGAACAGCTTTTCTAAGGGTGTTTTTGACTTCTAGCAGGAAACAGCTCTTAGACATTGACACTGTGAGTAAAATGGTCACTCTGTGCATGTTGGCAAAGGAAGACAGAGCATATTCAGCTAAAAAAAGCTTAAAGGTTTAAGAGCCTTTTATTGTAATTGGAGTGATCCTGTTCCCCTATTCCTCATGTGCCCTGCTGCTTGAGGTTGAGCTTGTGGGCTTGCACATCAACAAGCCTACAAGATGCTGATATGTGATATGAAGCTGCCTGTGGTGAGGTAGGACATGGGGTGAGAGCAGTGTCCCCACAGAGGTGACCTGCATGCCCTGTGCCTGGTACAGGCCTGCCCTTGCACAGCATTGTGCCGCCACAAGCTGTTGTAGGTAGGGTAAAGCCAAATAGGTGCAGCTGGAGAAGGGATATAGGGATCATATATCTGCATTCATTAAAAGTAGCTGCAACCTGGCATTGCCCCCCAGAATGGAGCGGAACTGGCAATACATCTACTGTTTTTGATTCCCTAAAATCTCATGGGTTCCTGTCCATCTCCAAGCAGAAAATGGTATCAAAAATGAAAACCTGGGCTAAGTTTTAAGATCATACTTATGTTTTAAGTAATATTTATGTTTTAATCTGTCTCTCACATGTGTACATCCATGATCCTCCTGACAAATTTCCAGGCAATCATGAGATAAGCAATTGGCATGATCTAGCTGGACATAAGTAACAAGATTTAGGAGCTGAGATCTAAAATATCATATATGATTTGAATGAGATAATAGATTAATTTAAATTCTGTTTCACTCAGCACCTCTTTCCTCTTCCTACTTAGTACAGGATAAACTCCACACAGATAAATGTCTATTCCTTTCCTCCTCAGAACATTCTGCTTTGCTGGTATTACAGCCTGGGTCCATAGCTCATTTGTAGACTCTAAAAAATTGGCCACACCACACTGCTAGACTAAGCTCTGGAATCTGAATGCTTGTGTTTTTGAAACTCAGTTAGCTTATACCACCAATGAATGTGGTGAACTAAAACCTGTGAAGAATCCTTTGACCTCAAAAAACTCACTTAGGACACAGCCATATTGAATTACATCTGCTGTTTTGGTTTATTTGTCGGTTTATCCCCAGCTGAATAAAGCCCTCCTGGATGGTGCCGTGACAGTAAAACGGGCTCAGTCTTGGGTGCCGCCTCACATGGCTAATACTGGCCAAGGTGACACTGATAATCTCTTGGTAGTTTATTTTCACATCTTCTTTTGGAGGCCCACAAGAATTTGAAATTATCATCATCAAATCAAACTAGTAATGGGTAATAAATGCAAACACCCTTGCTGCCCTGTGGACAGGTGTGTTCCAGCTGGTTGAGGATACCCAACATACTGACTTGCAGTGGATCAAGCTTTGGCTGTAAAACTATTCCAGGCAGGTTTTCCTTATCCACATCCCACAGCAGCTCTGCCTGACAAAGGGTTAACTACAGAACCAGGTTGAGAAAGGGCATGAATAACATAAAACCTCTCAGGAATTACAGGGGTTAATTGAAAGAGCTCTGTATTGCAAACACACCTACAGTTGATTAAAATGCGTTGTAAACCAAAAGATAGAGGGTCGGCAGAACAAAGCCAACGTTAATTCTGGTAGCAGTAATTAATTATGGTAGTAAACATCAGACATTCAAATAAAAAGTGGCTATTTGAGCAAATGCAAAGAAACTAAGCCTGTAAATATGAGGCTCCACAGAACTATTGGGCAACTATAAAAATATTTTTTTATTTTCTACCAGCATGGTGACTAGACACCTTGAAAAAGATCTAAACAGAAATTAAATAAACTACCTTATGCTGATGGCATGCAGACTGCTACTACTCAAGAAATGAATGATAACCTAACCCTTAGAGATCAATAGAAATAAGCCAAGAATTTCTAAATGAGTTTTTCACTCCTCCTTAGCAGAAATCAGAAGAAAGATCATAGCAGGTTAATTCTAATTTAGCAAACTACTTTGAGAAACTTGACATAAGGAACTGAGCCAGAAGGAAAAACATCTAACAGAGAAGACAATTATACAAAAAAATCCAATTATCACAATTAGCTAGTTATACTGATTGGTTTATTATGAAATTTTCAGCACAAAGCTGCATTTCCAGGGGAGCTGGATGTGAGACTATGTAGGAGTGCTGAAAATTATTTGGTGGGTTAGATTTTTGTAATGAGGTAAACAACACACAATTATACAGCGTTGCATTTTGGGTTATTCTTCTGGGACTAATCTGGCTCTCATGACAGCAGTGGCAGTTTGATCAAACCTTTAGAAGAGAAGCACATAGCTGCATTTATGCCCTTCCTTTCAATTAAGAACAAAACCCGGTACTAGACCTGAGAAGCAACAATAAAACACAAATCTGTGGTTACAACCCATAATACTACATCTGGTTATAAAGAACTCTTTTTATTTTAGTTAAAATAGCTATTAATTAGTAGAATTCCCCGTATCTCTTTCCTGCTCTATTATTTTTTTCTGCAAAGCATCCAAGTCATACAAAAGAGCATCCTCCTACAGGTTGACCACTTTCTCAAAGTTTGGAGGGGTTGTTTTTTCAGTAGTTTTGGTCCTATAACCTCAAATGAAGCTGCTTGTCCCCAGGAAAGTCAACCTTTCTCCATGCCTCCACCAGAACAGAACAGAACAAACAAATGGCAGCTGGGGATTGGTGATAAAGAACTGAGTCTTAAACCAGAAAATGCACAGTTAAGACAATGTGAACGTACACGCTTGCCAGCTCACCTGCGATTTACTTCCTTCCATTACAGCTGGTATTTCTTGGATACATAATGCACGTGTCCCTCCCTATCTCTTCGATTGCTTTGTTCTTTACCTGCAGAGCACAGCTATGCTGCTTTCTGCCAGCCTTTCTTTGCTTTGCCATGTAACCACATCATGCTCCATTCAAACCCACATTACCAGTCTTTCTCAGTCTCTTATCCCTTGTTAGTACCTTGTTGAAGTAGAGTGAGGAGCCAGATGAGATGACCCCACAGCCTTCTTCAGGCTTGACGATCTCTCCCCCAATAATTTCCTGCCACTCTGTCTTCAGGCTATCTGGGTTCTCAAAATCAGACATGACAGTCGAAGGAAGGGGATTTTCAGGCTGACATTCAGTACCCTGAAAACCTGAATCACACCTGGAAGGAAACATAAACATAACAAGCTTTTAAAGACTTTTTTTGATGCTGAGAATTACTTCAGGCAGTGCACCGAGCTTTTAAAATCAGATGTGAAATAATAAATCATTCTGGGATTGGAATTTTGGATCCTGGAAACAAGCTGGAATAACTGAATAACTGGAAACAAGCTATATCTTATTTCTAAAAAAAATCTGCAGTCTCCAGAAAAGTTGAAGCTAGCAGGCAGTAGTCTGTGCCTGTGATATTGCAACCAGTCTGACAGTGGCTGCCACGCCATGATAAGCTGGTCCCTGGGGTCCTTGTGCAAAGGGCTGGAGGGGCCACCAGGACATCTGCAGGAGGGAAGCCCCATGCTGCCAAAAGCTCTTCCAACACCTGGATTTGCCAAGGGTAGGGGTTCTTGGACAGAGAGATGAGAAGCAACCGGCTGTTGATGTTGCTTGAATGACCTAACACCCTTCATTGCTTTATTCTTTAACCTTTAATCTACAATTTAACACAACAGCCAAAAAAAAAAAAGTATACAAAACTACAGGATACCTGAAGCATCAGGGGACCATTGTTAAGAGGAACTGGCAAATGCTTTATACCTGCAAACACCATGGTCACACCAGCCATGTCCGCTGCACATGTTGGGACACTGCTGTCCAATGTAGATGTTGTCTAAGGCCCATTCGTCTTGCGCTGTGTAGTAGCACTGACTCCAGCGGAAACGTGTGGCACTGGACCTTAAAACCAGTAACAAATTTGTGATTATTTACAGAACTGTAAGGAAAAAGATAAAATGCAACTATAAAAAACTAAAGTAAGTTGATATAACAATCACGGCCCAGTCTGTAAGGACTGGCACAACCAAAGACATATTTTTTGTAAATGAACTTTCTAGACAATGCCACTTGCCGCACATGGCTACACAATGGACTTCCCAGTCATTAATGACATTTCTGAGGAAGGCTGCAGAGGTGTTACAGGGATTTTGTGCATTACTTTAAGATAAACCTATCAAATAACATGATTGGATTTTTATTGTGTGCCATTCTGTGAGGGTGACAGGATGTAAAACTAGAAAGATGGACCTAAGGTGTGACTTTGATTTTTATATTTTTGGTCACAGTTACAGGCTACAAGTTGCATAAAAAGCTTTATTCTGATATTTATTACAAAAAAAAAAAAGTAACTAAAGTTCTTGAGTGTAAGCTTTTCTCCCCTTTGAATACTGGCTATTTCCATTCAACAATAGTTGACTGTTTTGTATTGGATACAGAAATTTCTTTTGGTTAGGATGATTTGAAACTAGATTTTGCTCACATATGACTGGTGACGTTACAATCACCAGGTTTAGACAAAGATCCTGTTTCATAGCACCTATTTTTTTCCACATTGCAAATAATTTGTTCTTGGCCAACTGCTCAGACAAAATTGATAACACCAAAGGTTTGTGGTAGGGAATAATTGGATTAGATTACTTGCCCATATATATATGTAACACTAAACTTTGGATTTTTGTAATATTTTTTAAGCAGAAAACCTTGCTGTAGTTTCTCCTTTCTAGCAAAATAGTTTATCTTCAACAGCTTTATTTTTTTTTTTATTATAGTGGAGTCAAGTAATGTTATCTATTAAAGAAGTGCTTGATGTTGACCCTCTAGGAGATTGTCCAATGTGATATTGACGTTTTCCATGCTGAGTGACTCCTGCTAGCCAAACCCAGCCTGACATCCACCACCCTCAAAACACATGGCCGGAGAAGGAACTGAATCACAAAAAGAGTAATTTCTGTTGCCATTGAGCCTTTCCAAGCTGCCCTGCCAACCTGTGCACATCTGACAGTTTACAGGCATTGGCTAGTGGCAGCTCCTAGCAGAAGGGCGCAGGGACCCTGCATTCACTCCATGCTTGTGCCAGAATGAGATTAAGAAAAAAATATTGCATGTCAAGTGAAGTGCATCACAGCTGGTTTTGGGGCACCAGGCTGACACTGACCTACACAAACAGCATGGAAAGCCCACGGGTAATAACAAGGTACATCTCTGTGCCCAGGGGAGCACCACACCTGAAACCCTGCCAAGAAGACCCCTGTGCAGCACCGCTGTGGGACTGTTTCCAGGGCTAGGCCCACACAGTAAGGTGCAGAGCTGACACCAGGGCCCACACCAGGGCTCGCGTGGGTTTCACCTGAGCACAATGTTTCCCTGGACAAGCTCATCATCCCCCTCCTGCCAGGTGTGGAGCACAGAGACACACACTGCCAGGGCAGCTCCAATTTCCTTCTCGAGTCTCAGATGTTGGCTGCACATCAAACTGAGGGTAAGCTCAGCTCTGCTTGTTACTTAGAAGCTCGCTCAGATGAATGCAGTGACGGCAGGAGATGTGTTTCTCTCATTTAAGGGGAGGGGAGGAAGGGAGGAGTCGCGTTGCCACCTGGAGATGAGCATGGGGCTAAAACGGAGGTGTGCGCATCAGCCGGACAGCTGGGGATGGTCCCCAGGGAGCCACATCCTAGCAGGCAGGGTTATTTTTAGCTGTAGACAAAGAGAGCTCTCCCCTGGGGACAGCTTGGCTGCTGTGGGAATCTGGCAGCCCCGGAGCTGAGCAGGGCAAGGGGCTGCCCTCCCCTTCCCCCTAGCTGGGGGGTGATGGGGGGCTCACGGAAAGCGGAGCCACCATCGCACGGCTGCGGGCAGCAAAAGCTCGCACGGATTCAGATTCCCCTCTGGGCGAGGGATAACGTGTGTTAGCCTGAATTCACAACTGCAAAAGTAACGCCGCTGAAAAGCCAGTCCTGCTTGCTCTTTTTGAAAGCTTTCCAAGGCTGCTCTGCACCTCAAGGTAACAAGAGCTTAAGAGGATTATGCTGTTAAAAATGGTAATCAACAATTTTAAAAAGCTATGTTAATTAAGAGATGAGAATAAGGAGCTGAGTGTCAGCTGCATTCTCAGTGATAAAATACTGGCTTTCCGGACAGTCACCATTCGGACACCTATTCAAATGGGAAGTGCTGTATTGAGGAGCTATGAAAGCTTTTTATGACAAGCAAAACAAACCTCCCCAGTTCCTTGTATTTCCTCACAGGTTTTTTTGATGCTACTGGAAGGCAATCTGGCTTTCTGATGACATTATATCTAAGTCACATTGATGTCAAATAAAAGTCACTGTTGTTGCACGACATTTTACATAAGCAAGGAAATCATGGTGAGTCCCAGATGTATTGCGAGTGAAATTATGTTCTTTCCGTTATAAAATTTTTCAGATATGTGATTCAAGAGAAAATCGTTATCTTCTCTCCTGGTATTAAAAAACCTAGTGATCTAATGCAAATTTGTAGCTGATAAAATTATATTTGCTACCTTCTGAGTTACCATAATTACATTTACCCAATTATCCTGAAACTCTTATTCAGTCATTAGGTGTTGATTTGTTTATGAAGTCAGCAACTGACAGCTGCTTGTATCTCATTAAGGCCTGTTCATATGTAAATGCCTCCCATAAAACTGAAATTAATTTTCATCAGCGTTAGAAATACTCAGTTCAAGCACAATACAATTTCAGCAAGCAGGTGCATATATTTCATTTCTCCAACACAAGTCTCACTGTTGCATTGGATTTCTTAACACCCCAAATCTCAGATAACACAGGGACCTTGTATACTCAGATGCAGAACATCTACAGATGTCCATGCCCAGAAAGTTTTAGAAGAGGAACAGATGCTGTTATGAACAACTTACGTTATGAACTCTCATGCTGGAGAGTTGGGTGGAAAGGAGCCTG
>NW_010320987.1:23399-94122 GCF_000700745.2 Antrostomus carolinensis | reverse complement strand
AATAGGGTTTGGGGCTGGGCAATCAAAAAAGAACAGCAGAGAGAAAACATGTATTTGAGAGATGTTAGCCATTACCGCCTTTGCAAGCAGAAAAAGGTGTGCAAAATGTCTTATAACTTGGAAAACAGACTCTCTAATAGTTTGTTCGGTCCCTCCTTTGAAGGAGGTCATGAGTGCGCATTAAATTAGGGCAGTGTCTAGACAACTGGAAGCTCAGAACTGCATTTTCATACACACAGAGGGATACATGGATCTGACAGCTGCTTCTTTCCATTATCTTGAGATAATGCAGAAATCTCTATTTTATTATTGGACAGTTTACCTTTTACCATGCTTGACCCCAATATTGCTTTCAGCAATTTCTCTTGAAACATTAGTAATGGCTGATTGCACAGAACAATATTGCCACCTCCCCTCCTTGGCACAGACTGACTTTGTCTTTTTAAAAGTCCAGACAGAATAGGCAGCAGTATCTGGGAAGAAGCTGCTTTATGAGGATTTATATGGAAAACATTGAGAAGAAAACATATGAAAACTTCAAGAAATGCTAATGGAGGTCTGAAAAGGTCTTGTCAGCTAGAGGTCCTTCACGTGCATTGGAGAGAAGCAAACTGCCTTTCTTCTACTATGCTCCCAAAATGCTGTATGAAGGAAAAAAATCAGCAGATTTAGTAATGTGGGCACAACTAACATGTTAATGAGTTGTTGCAATTGACTTGTCTTTTTTTTCACTGAGGATTTATATATATACTCTGGATGTCGATTGTGTGATTTGTTTTGAATTAGCAAACAAATAAAAACACATTGCTATCCTTTATGTGAATTCATGCTAATGTTGCTACCGACATTCACCTTGACACAGGCCTTCATTTGTATTTAACTCTTTTTGAACAATGTCTAACTTTAACCTCAAATATGTACAAAAAAGCATCATACAAACAGTTAAGAGATATGGTTCATGTTGTTTTATTCTTGTTGTTTTATCCACTCTTCCTTTTCCCAGCAATTCAACTTTGTTTTAAAATTTATTTCTGATTTTCTTTTTTCATGTTACATACTACCATTTATTATGGAATGTGCGTTTTACTGTCATGTTCATTCAGATAATATTGTTAATGCTGGGAACATGAATCCAGAAGGTTCATCTTTCCATGGAGAATATTACAATACCATGTGCCCTGGCTTGCCATATAGAAATTTTTGAAAAATTTTCCATGGTGTCTGTTCCTTCCACTCATATAGAAATATGTCTGCTATTTAATTGACAGGAATTATTCTCAAGAAAATGCAAGCCCTAAGCAGAATGTTCCTTCCGACCTCAGGAAGAATCATGAAGGTAAGGGACCAGGAGTAAGATCTTTCATATACAGTATGTTTTTCCTATTTGTACTACTTCTTATAACATGTATGATTTAGATTACACTGGTTTGCTCTCTAGCTGAAAGGTCTTACCTTATTACATATAAAAGACCAATTATTTCCTTACCTATGTCCGTTGTTCTGCTTTGCCCATGACAGTGTTCATGAGCCTAAAGCAAAGATCTCACACTGAAAAGATTAAAAGTACATAATTAACACAGTGAGAGTTCCTTCTCCTAAAGGATTGTGAATCAGGCTTAGAGAAGAAAAAATTAAATTGTTTCTGTTTATCTTTCAGCATTACATTATTCCAGTAAGACTAAAGAAAGACAATGCAGTTATGGTAAGTCAAGGTCTTTCTAGACCACCAAGGGGGAAGAAGAGAGATTACTTGAACAAATTTCTTGGCTTTTTCTGCATAACTTTTTGGTGAATGGAGTACCTGCAGGCTGTTATGAAAAAGAAACAAAAATCATGTTAAATAAACTTCAAACACAAAGTTAAACATTGCTGTGTGTGCATATTAATATGCATATTCCAGCAGTCATTGATCCCTTGCTGCACTTCAGTAGACTTTTGCCCCTTATTTCCAAGACCTTTAGCACATATTCGTTCTTGTGGAATAGCCTTTAAATTTGTATGGAGTTTAATCAGCCTTGTATAAGTCCAGTCTTCAGCTCAATGGTGGAGTTTTAAAGAGCTGCTTAAGAGGTGAAGAGTTTTTCTAAGATATCTGCTTGTAGGAATATTTAAAGTATATTTAAAGATATGCAAAGATTTAAAGATATGTAAAGATTTAAAGTATATTTGTCTCTAGTGGGAGCAATGCTTTCTGCTACCTTCCTCATTGCCACATTATCTGAGGAGTCACTTTATAAACATGAAACCATTGCCCTGTGGCTGAAAGGGTTTTCTACCCACTGAGCCTCATTTCCCCCCTGTTACTGATCTCATGGTGCCTCCAAGAATTCCTTTGTGTCAGACAGAGGTTAGAAATGCTTCTGGGCCGGCTGATTGGCATCACCATTCCAATTGCATTATATTTTATTCTGAAAATTCCACCTAATTTTTAAGCTAGTAGTGAGATAACTTTTCTAGGTAAGGCATACAGGATCTGGAGAAGTGTTTTTACTCATCTGTAGGATTTTTTTAAATACCTTTTATGTGTCAGTTTATAAGCCTGTATTCCCTACAAATCTAGCCCAAATTCTGTTCTTCCGCTGGAATAACTTCCTTTACATTTTAATCCGTGTAAGAGGGTGCTGAAATTGCACTGTTTTGTTTCTCAAGACTGGTACTTTGAGGTAGAAAAGGCCCACATAGAAATGCCTGCATTCTTTACGACACTTTTAAGCCATATGTTAAGCCACAAGATTTTTCAGATATTAAAAAAAAGAGTTTTCTGGATGGAGTATTTTCTGAAGTACCCAGTTTTAAACACATCCTAGAGAATATATGTGGAAATAAAGTTTTGAATGTATAATTATAAAATCTGAATCCAATAGGTTGGATTAAAATATTTGTCGTAAGTGGGTTGCCAGCAAATAATTATTCTCATGAGTGATTTGGCAAATACTACAAAATAAAGTATACATTTGAGCAAATAGGATTTGATTTTGGAGATTTCATACACTGGGAAGGAGCTGGAATTTTTTGATTTAGGAATTTTAATAAAACATTCTTACTGTTGTACTGCAAATGACCCCATGGGTTTAGGTATCTCCATGTGATTTGTTATTATGAACAGTAAGAGTATGTCAAACTTATTTTGACTTTTATTGGCAATTGCAGATGTACTTAAACCCTATACACAGGCTGGTACCTAAGTAGGTTATGAATTTTGGCCTAACTTTTCTTTAAGTTTCAGTTCACCAGCTGGAGACAGGATCTCCCAGACCTAATCCTTGCATTTTCAAAAGCTTGTTCAGACTTTGAGTTTTGTGACTCTGACTAGAGTAATCAGGCAGTGAATTATTAAAATCCCTCCAGGGTCTAAAAATTTCTCTCAAGTGTGAACACAAACTCCATTAAGACTTTGCAGCAGTATTATCAATCTCAGAGTGAGTAGACATTAAAAAACTTGCCACTGTACATGTTATCAGTCTGCCAGAAGTTGCATGTTACTTAAAAATGTTCATACATTTCACAGTTTTTTCTTTGATGCCTTCTTGGAACAGATAAAGATACCCTATCTCATATCAGGCAGATCTTCATCAGTCCACAGCTGGACTTGAATCCTCAGTTTAACCCAAAGGTCAAAGAATACTACGCAGAAGTCCCATTCGACATTGTGACAGTGAAGATAGGAGCAGAACCCTCTAACTGTCAATGCCAAGTACACCTTGATGAGAAGAAAGGTCCGAGGTATGAGCGGCAAAATGTGTAAAAACTAAAAGTGTTCTTAACTTTGGAAGTATGTCAGAATATTACAGAATTGTCTCGTGTTTCCAAAAGTACAGAATGCCTATAGATTAGTCACAGGAAAGTCAGAGGTAGTTCAACACTCAGAAATTTGTATTTATTTGTCAGTGTCCTGAAGGCAATGGTAACATGTTCTCAAGCCATAATTAACCCTAGCTTTACAGAGTGCACAGTTCCTAGCATCACCTCCAGCTTCTCCAGTCATTAAAAGCATCAAAGCTGGGTGGGAACAGACCATCATTACACTGCACACAGCAGACAGCAAAGAATTTGAGCTTTTCTAACGAGGCCTTGGTTTTGCACTGTGGCCTAAGCCACTGACCCACTGGGCTTGGTCCCTCAGCCAGCAGTCTGCTTGCATGGGTCAGAGTAGGACAGCTGGGAATAAAAGAAGAAATAAATTCAAGTTTACTCATTCAGAATGGTCAATTTTCATCACAATTACATTGTAAGGGACTGTCATAGAATCATAGAATAATTTAGGTTGGAAAAGACCCTTAAGATCATTGAGTCCAACTGTTAACCTAACACTAACAAGTCCAGTACCAAACCATGTCCCTAAATGTCACATTTTTTAAATACCTCCAGAGATGGTGACTTCACCACTTCCCTGGACAGCTTGTTCCAATACTTGACAACCCTTTCAGTGAAGAAATTTTTCCTAATATACAATATAAACCTCCCCTGGCACACCTTGAGGACATTTCCTCTCATCCTATCACTTGTTACGTAGAAGAGACTGACCCTCACCTTGCCACAACCTCCTTCCAGGTAGTTGTAGAAAGTGATAGGGTCTCGCCTCAGCCTCCTTTTCTCCAGGCTAAACAACCCCAATTCCTTCAGCTGCTTCTCACAGGACCTGTTCTCTAGACCCTCTGGTAGCTTTGTTACCCTTCTTTGGCCACACTCAATGCCTTTCTTGGATTGAGGGGCCCAAAACTGAACACAGTACTCGAGGTGGGGCCTCACCAGTGCCGAGTACAGGGGCACAATCACTTCACTGCTCCTGCTGGCCACACTATTTCTGATACAGGCCAGGATGTCATTGGCCTTCTTGGCAACCTGGGCACATTGCTGGCTCATATTCAGCTGGCTGTCGACCAACACTTCCAGATCTTTTTCCACCAGGCAACTTTCCAGCCACTCTTCCCTAAGCCTGTAGTGTTACATGGGGTTGTTGTGACGCAAGTGCAGGACCCAACTTTTGGCATTGTTGAATCTCATACAGCCTCAGCCCATTGATGCAGCCTGTCTGCATCCCTCTGTAGAGCCTTCCTACCCTCAAGCAGATCAGCGCTCCTGCCCATCTTGGTGCCATCTGCAAACCTACCCAGGGTGCACTTGATCCCCTTGTCCAGACCATTGATAAAGAGTTTAAACAAAACTGTCACTGTCACTGATCCTTGGGGAACACCACTTGTTACTGGCCACCGACTGGATATAACTCATCCACCACAACTCTTTGGGGCCAGCCATCTGTCCAGTTTTTTACCCAGCAAAGAGTACAACCATCCAAGCCACGAGTAGCTAGTTTCTGCAGTAGAATGCTGTGGGAAATGGTGTCAAAGTCTTTACTGAAGTCTAGGTAAATGACACTCACAGCCTTTCCCTCATCCATCAAATGGGTCATCTTGTCATTAGCAAGAGTCACAGCTTATCTGATCTTTTAGAGAAGTATAAAGCTGAAGGATAGGGGAGAGAGCAAAGTCATCACTAAATATCAGGTTTGAGCATTGAGCCACAGGCATCCATAATGTTTAATTGCTACTATGAACCCTGGCACAATTTTGGCTTTCCCAACAAGCTCTCTTACAGACAGTAGCATGTGCCAGGGACAATCCAAATAGGTATTTTGGGCATGACTTGTTTTCAGATGTTGGGAGGGCCAAAAAGGGTTTATGTATCTGGATCAGGTACCTCTGAACCAGAAAACTGGCCTATTTACATACTAGCCATTAGTGTGTGGATAAAAGGGACAGCAGAGACAATGTTTCACTTGGGAGGAAGAATCCTTAACCATTATTTCTTCATGGCATAAAGTGCCCATGCAACACACCATCTTTTGACCAACTGTGAAGCAGATGCTTTGACCTAGAATATCTGCTAATAACCAAACAGGCTGTACAGTTGTTACTGATATAATGTCTGATATACTTCCTGCATTGAAAATATGACATTGGTCCTGATTTATCATTTCAAAAGAAGCTCCCGTGAAATTCTTCCACTCAATGTTTTTAGTGTGTTAAAGTTAACCAGCTTGGCAGTCAACATGCATATATGTGAAAAAATTAAGAGATTTCTGCCTTGTGAAAGGAAGACAGAATAGCAGTATGTACTTTAAGCTGAAAAGTAAAAGCCCTGGATGTGCAGGTTCTGTGTCTTTCTTTCAGCATTTCTCATTTCCCTGCCAAGGGAACAAGTGCACAGTTCAGCTTTGCTCTTGTCTGTCACTCTGAGCAGTTTGTCTGGGACTCCATCATATTTGGCTAGCTGACAATTTCAGTGGCTAGCTGACACCTCTGATCTTGTTTGTCTCCTTGCTGACCTCACCGTGAACTTGGGCTTGCCAGGAATTGTTGTCCCTAGTGGCTTCATTCACAGGATTTTGAATTGTCAGAATTGTTGCCCCTGCCACTGAAGCTGTTCCACGATGTTTCTCTGTCAGTATTTTGTCTTCCTGATAGAACTATAAATTGTTACAAATCTTATTTTTCACTATTTTTATTTAAAATCATATATATTTTGTAAGAGAAAGAAAATGTTAGAAATAGAAGCCTAAAGGAGCAAGTAAAGTTTAGCTGCCATAGATAAAGCATTGTAAATCTTTGTTTCTTCAGTGTTTTTTCCACTTCATTCCTCTTTTTTTTTTTTTTTTTCTTGCAGCATTGCTAACTACCCCATTGGCCTTGGATTGAATAAAATAATCATTCTTGTAACAGATAATTCACAGCCCAGTCCTCAGGTTGTGAGCAGCTACAAAATCACAATTTATCGAGAGGATCGCCCCAGTCTGCCTTTGTTTGATGACTATATGATGTGTGGGTTTGTGCAGGTATTGTCTCTTTATTCTTTTGCTATACAGATTAATATTGAATTTCACTGGTTTCTGTTCATCCAGTAGTATAAATCAGGGTACATGGACCAAAGCTTGTGTAGAATAGGTTTTGGTGAGATTAGAATCTGTTTTCTATGTGCTATAATTATACAAAGTATAGCATTTACACAGCTTTTTGGACATAAAAGTAGGTCCAGCATAAGTAGCTGTTACAGTTGCCACATATTTGAGAGCTCCAGATTAATTAATCCTTACTTTGATCAGCCAAAACCTTACCCATCAGAGATTTGTTTTTTGCTTGTGAGAAAACAATCCCTCTGTACTGTGCAGTGGGCAGACTGCAATTTTCATAACTATCTATCTATTACATTGGAACCATGGAAATCCTTTTGCCAGGAAAGATATTTATTTATCAGTGTTCAAGACAAATGCTGCTAGATAAATTATGAATGAAAGGTGTTTATTCTAGAAGACCAACAAACACAATGGAAAAAAACAAGTGATGATTCTGAGGAAAGTGATTATTGTCACTTATATAACCTTTATCTGAATATAAATTTGGGAATGCAAAAGAATTACTTCTAACAAATAGCAATCCTTAGGAAGCAATGGGTCTCTTGAAAGAACAAAGGGTGAGAGTCTGTCCGATAGGTCTAGAAAGGGGCTGGGGAAGGGGAGCTCAGGCTAAATTAGACACAAAGTGAAGGAAAAAAAGGAACAGTGAAGTTTTCAGTTAGTGTAACTATGGTGATAGATATATTCTTTGTAAAATACAAAACCTGTGACACAGGCTAGAGCAGAGCTGTTTGGATTACAAATTTTGAGGACTAAACGTTGGTACTTGATGCCCACTTTGGTGGGCAAAGATAAACCAGTCTATTCAAAGAGGGAAATGGCATGGTAAATCATAATCAAGTGTAGTGCTTTTGCCTGTGGGATTTTTGACAGATTAGAAGGTTTGGTGGGTTTATTCTAAATATTAGGGCGTGCAGGAGTAATATATTTTGTCACAATTAATTCTGCGACCAGGATTTTCAAAACCATAGTGTTGAAACTGTCATCCATGTTCATGTCAAATGTTTAATCCTATCTTTATTTATCTTCTTTGTGAAGATCTTTATATATCAATATATCCTTTTCATAAAACTTATTTCTGTTCTCTGATTTCTTTCTGTATACTGCAGAAAAGACTGGGATACCAGGGTGGGAGAAGGCAGAGCATTTTATGTGATGGGACAGATCAAGAGGGATATTTTTTTTCTTGTGGGGAAATAGGCACTGGAGCTTAAAACAGGAGCCAAAGAGATTATAAATGTTGATAGCAAGTTGTATGTTAACAATAATTATCTCAACTGCCAAATCAGAACTGTCAGAGAAAATGTATGTAGTAGTCATATCCTACTGACTGCTGATCTGAATAGTTGATTATGGTGCTGTCTTGCCCTCAACCTATTCTTTGTCTCTTCTCTCACACTTATCTTACAAGCTTGAAAGGTCAAGGACCATCTTCTTGCTCTTTTTACTGGCTCAGCACTAGATCTAATAGTGACTAGGATAAAAGAAATAAGCATAAAAACATATATTACCTAAAATTTCAGTTCAGGTGTACAGCAATTTGCCTGACACCTTAGATGTGAATTAGTATGAAGAGGAGAGCAGCAAGAAGTTGAGCTGGAGTTATATTACTAGGAGAACACACTGGCTGGAAAGATGTGAGGAAAGCTGCTCCAATTTGGAGCACGTATCTGAGTGTAGGAACAGGACTTCAACCTCATACACATCCTCCCACACTAGAGTTTACACTGTTCTTAATGTTTCATGATTGCATTTATGAAACTGAGTATGAATCTTTGAAGCACTGTGAAGGCAAAGAGATCCAGAATGATAAAAATGAAAAGTGTTTTAGAAGTTTCTCTTGATTGAGCTCAGTTTTATGCTCATCTGTGAATAACTGCTCTCTAATTATATAATTGTACAGAGCTAGGGAGGGCTTCGGGAGTTTAGAGTAAAAATGAGATGAAAAGCATTCTTGTGGTATCTAATGAGGGCTGTGAAGATACAGTATGAGAATCTAAAATAGCTTTTTTTTTAGATATGTCAAAGGCAAACTTATCAGAGAGTGCATTTAAAAAACAAATGAAGGCTGGAGCCTGGAGATAGACATGGCATTCTAAAACACTCAAAAGGCTCAATTTCTTTTCCCTTTTCCCTATTTGCTAGAACAGAATTTATCGCCTTTTGCTTAGAGTGATGATTTTTATGAATACAGAACTTGGGTCTTAAATAGCATCATTACATTCTGCTTTCCATACCAGAGAACATTATGTGTTCTTGCAGGGTGGGTTAATACACCATGATCAATGGCATGAATGCTTGTTCTCTTAGTAACAAGATGCTTGTTTTAGGAGCAAAAGGATAAATACAGCACGAACTGATGGAGTCTCCTTTGGACACTTGACTAGGCACAACTGGGATCACACATGAGGAGAGAAAGGTCGCTGACAGTGGTGTGGTCCTTCTTACAGAAGGCTTCAGTTAAAATTCTAATCCAGCAACTTTTTTTCCTGACTTTCTTTTATGTTTAATCCCATTAGGATATTCAGGTTTCACTGCAAGATGATACTATAAGGAAGATTACAATAAAAAGACAGAGGTGGGATGTTGTTTCCCGTCTTCTAACAATTCTCATGCAGTTGAATAATCCTGGATTAATTCCAAGGCTATTGAGTTAAGAAGTGTGTGGTTCCAAGCCTTGCAACTCTTAAAAGGGGAAAAAATACTGTCCCCACTACTTTTTGATAGCAGCTATAATATCCTCATCAAAACCAAATTAGCAGGGGATTGACTTTGGCATCACTCTAGCACCTTCAGCAGCTTTGGTTGCCTTTTATTGTCTGTTCTTCATTCTTGAACTACAAATGGAGAGGTCATTGGTTTGTGCTTTAACTTAATTTTTTTGCAATTGTTGACAGTGTTCAAATTAAGTGTCCTTGAGAGAAATGGTTCCATTTCATTATCATCTGTGAAGATGTGATACTGAGATAGACAGAATACAAAACAAACAGCAAAAATCAGTGAGCTCTTAAGACAGGGGTATCAGCATTAACCTCAAATGAAAGATCCCAAACTATGTACACACTGTCATAAAGGACAAAATGTTTTATTCATTCTTGCACTGCCCATTATCTTTCAAATGCAAACGGATTTATCTCTGCCTTACTTGAAATGTGTGGATGCTACGGCTTTGATTGTTAATCTTTGCCTAGTTGCAGTCATGGAAAGTAGCTGGTGATATGCTTAGGGAACCCTGTTTGACACTGTGAACTTTTGTACCTGTAGTGTATTGCTGCCATGTTTTGACATTTTTGTGATTGATTCTTTTTAATTTATTTTAGTAATACAGTTGCTTATTTGGGTTTGCATTTGCATTGTGAATAATGGATAGCTAATATTATATTTTATAGCCATAGTGGGTATCATCGTCTTTGACCTTATTCTAAACATCTCTTATATTTTTATAAACCCTTTTATCATATTAATTTCCTAGAGTCCAAATAGCATAAGAAGTCCAACAGAGCTGATAATGAGATACTGGTATAGCATTGCTGACTGTAACACCAAACAGCTGCAATGCAGCTGGCAACAAGATGCCAGCAACAAGATGTTGATTTCTTTTTCTGTCTACTAAACTTCCATTGGTGAAAAAACAATTAAGACCTAGGCCTAATATAATAACTGTATTTAACTTTGCTATAGTCTTTGGGCAGTAGAGATGAGAAAACCTTTTAAAAAGGAAGAAGCTTTTAAAAAATAATTTTATATTTTGTTATGTAAGATATGAAAATACTTGCATTTTTTCCACTCAATTTATAAATTTCCCAAGGAAAATAAAATGTTTTTACTTCATTTTAAACTCTGTGCTATTACAGTTACAATGCCTGTCATAACAGACAGTACAAAACCTGTCAGTTACAGAAACATGAATTAATTCTTTGCCTAGTGCTTTCATGCAAAGGTTTCAAAGAATCTTGCAAATTTTAAATAATGTCCATAATTTTTTTTTTTTTTAAAAAAAAAGCTTAGGAAAGAAGCGAATACCTTGTCCTGTAGTACGACGGGCTTAAAGCACATTAGTCTCTTCTGTATTTCCCATTAGCTGCATTAAATTCATTGTGACCCCCCCATTACAAACCACCCATCTCTTCTGCTGTGAGGACATTGTGAATGCCATGTGCAGACTCTTAGGTTTTGCAGTGCTTGTTTTAGCAGCAGCTAACCTTCTTGGCAGTTCTGTGTTTGAGTGTCTTGCTTGAAAACACACAGAAAGTGCATCTCTGGAACTGAATATACTACCTAATCAAATCAGCAACCACACTGTATCTTAGTTGCAAAGTTAGCTTACTTCCTTTTCAGAGAATAAAAGAATATCTATTGTAGGAGCAATCATGCATTGCATTCTTTAGTCTTTGCAAATCTAGAGCTAGTGAGAATTTTTTCCAGTGGTTTTGATTTTTTCAGAAAACAACAAAAAATGCCCCAAATTTAAAAAAAGTTTGAGTCAATTTCTTTTTTTTTTTTAAGCTATCTGATTATAGAAAAAAAAAAAAAGAAAAGTATATGCTTTCTTCAAAATAAGATGTTTTGATTCTAAGAGGGTTATTTGTTTAAAAGTTTTTAAAATTCAAAATTTATATTGGCATAACTGTTAAGCTAGATATTTTAGCTATTGTGCAGTTCAGAATGCTAACTGTTTTCAAGGAGGGAGTGGCTAGAACAAACAAAAAGCCTACTCATTATTAGAATTTAAATACTCGGGCCTATACTCTAAATTTTCTTCAGATACACCGGTGAGAGCATAGTATGACAGTCATTTTTTCCAGGAGCAATGCCAACCTAAGCATGCCTTTCCCTGCCTGCAGTTACTCAGGAACCAAATGAGAGAACTCTTTTTTTTCAAATGGAGTAGTTTCTAGGATAAGGTTCTCAATCTCTGTATGTGAACACAAAGGAAGGAGTAGGTGCAGGGGCAGGAGTGAGCAGCTGAGCACAGAAGAGTGGTAGTGGGTGCTGCTTAAGGCAGCTTTTGCTTTCTTTGTGAAAGAAATTCATATTGAGATTGGGTTTAAAGCTGTTGTGAGTGAATAGGTATAGCTGTACAGAAGAAAACAGAGACTTGGTTTTAAATAAGCAAGAGCTTCGAGTTCAGAAATTGTAGAAGTGTTTTATGGGTGCAAACACACAAAACACTAGAAGTACATTTGTGTTGCTATTAATCTGTTAAATAAAGTGTAAATTATTTTAGTTTTTGTGTGCCTGCAACCCACTCTCCAGGAAAGACAAAGCAGTGTTCACATAGCCTTGAGGAGCAAATATGTAGCAAACTGAATGCATTGTTAAACTGGAGGAATTTCAGATGAAAGCTACAAAATTACTAGAGACCTGATACAGAGAGACTGCCATAAGAAGAAAAGTGAGGGCTTATGTCTTCAACTGCTGTATGTCAACGTGGCTCAATTCATTTCAGGGGAGCAATTCCAAATTACACTGATGGAGTACCCATCCTGACAGAAACATATGGCTAATTTCTCTTCCATTATATATGCCAGGTAATGTTAGTGACTGAATTCACTTGCATAAAACTGCTGCAGTTGTTAGTAATTTTCCTAAATATTCATGGTCAAACAGCAGTTTAGGAAACCTAAAAATTATTTGAAGGGGTTTTAAATTATTTAAAGACCAAGGAAGATATAATCATCATTCACTGTAAGTATAAAGTGAACAAGCACGTAAACTCTTGTCACAACTTGGTGCTTCTAAGAAGTGTATTTATGAAAATATAGAAGGTAGAGGTGTAAATAATAAATACATAGAGGCAATTTGTGAGTAGAGGGTTAATTTCTGTGTGTATCTCAGAACAAAGTATTTTGTAGACTTAGCATATTCTGGCTTTGTCAACATCTATGGCATTGGAGAGAGAAAGCTTGCTATGTTTTCTTAATTATAACAAAGACTTTTGTGATTATTTAAAGCATTGCTTTGTAGATGAGTCAGAGGAACAATTAACCATTGTGGTGGACCTTCTTTACTTTTATGTTGTTCTGTTCTGAACTCCTTTTGGATCTCAGCATCAGAGATGTGGCTGTTAGGCTGGTATCTTGATCAGTGGCCAGTGTCTGCTGCTTTAAGGAAAAGTCTGAAAATCTCTGATGCTGAGATCCTTTGGAGGAGTTAATGTAATGCTCTGGGTTTTCTCTAGAAATCAAACACTTCTTTCACCTACATAGCTGACTTCATACATAGTCTGCACTATCATCTGGTAATAACAGGTTCCCATAATCACTGTTCACTGTCAGACATCTGCCATCTCTGAACAGGTCATAGAGAGAAAATGGGCACAACTAGGGCATAAGATGGGAAGAACCAGCAAAAGAATGAGTTTGGCTATGCTTCTATGTAGGCATCTCTTTCTCTAATCTTGGGATGAAAATTTGCTTTACAGTTTCATCCTGCATCTCCAGTAGGCTGTGCTTGACTAGGACCATCATCATACTCTCCATCATTTTGGGGATGTCACATTATAGAGCCCAAACTTTGAGACTCAAGTCCATGTTGGGTCCTGCTGCCTGGAGAAAATCATATAGTCTTCCAGTTTACCATATTTTGCTTACACTCCTGATTTTATTAGTTGTGCTTAGTCTTCTCTATATAGCTAAGTTTCCTGTTTAACATGTGATGCCAGATTAATACCAGATCCCCTTCAGGAAATGTCTCCTGAAGTATCAAGCAGAGACTGCAGAGAGCGGATGTTTCCATGCAGCAGCTACATTTGTCATTATTACGATGCATAGTACACAGGAAATGGTGTGTTACACAGATCGCTGACAGATAACTTGCCACCAGTGCTTTGAAACAAATGTGAATGCTGATTCAGTGATTCAACGGTTTTAAGCCAATAATGCCTGAGATTATACCAATGAACTGATTTTGTTTATGATCATTAGCTAGAGAAAGTATTAGATTGCTATAATATTTAGCCCCTGAATAATTTTTTAGGCAGCTTTCAGCCTTCATTTTTCCTATGCTCCCTTCCATTGGGCAGCAGTCTTGTAGTTAAGAACTTCTTAAATCAGAAATTATATCACTCTTCATCACCACTGAAATAATTTACACCATCTAGTGTTGCTTGTAGCACCTCTTACCTCAGCAACAGAAAAATTAGTATCTCTTCCCCTTCCTTTCCCTCTTCTGTATGTTTACAGTTTAGCACGGTTTTGCTAGGAAAATCCCACCATCCTAGGCACTCAGTTAGGTGAATCCTGACTTGAATGGTTATTTTGCTATTATGCTGCCACAGAAAAATATCACTAGTATATCATTATGTGAGGAGATAAACCATAAGAGATAAACCTCAAAGACTTGACAGAAGAATTCTATTCTTTTGTGTGTTCAGGCTGTTCTCCCCCTTCATACAATTACTGATGTCATCCCATGGGTGTGCATGATGCATTAAAGATACAGAAGATGAAGATCTGCCCAGGAACTAGCAAAACAGAAACTCATAAGTGCATGACTAAAAATGTTAAGGAGTCAAATTATGACCCATATGATTGCAACTGGTGAACAAGATCACACTGATGCTGGTGGAGTGTATGACTGGACATTTCAGCCTGACAGATGCCTTGCAGTGCCTGCTCTGTAGGGTGCTGCAGGATGGGGAGATACTGAGACAGACACAGTGCTGTGGATGCAGATTCTGTAGACACAGTACTATCTCTGAGCCCATCAAGGACTGCTAGTACAGACTGGACTAGACCCAAGTTTTTCTGATTCCATGCCTTTAACCACAGGATTGAAATGTCTTTTTAAATAATAGCAGTGAACCATTGTGGGTGGCAGTGAAAAGAGAGAGACAACAGTAAATGCTGGGTAGGCAATTCAGCTCCTGGGAGAACACTTCTCTGGAAAGGCTTGTCAGAAAAGCTGATTTTATATTATTCATGTTAGCTATGAGGTTTTTGTTTGTGCTAAGTTATCAGGCAATCATCTCACATATTTAGAATAGATTTTCTCTTACACTCCTTTTTTTTCTCTTATTTTGGATAATTTAATATAATACAGGCCCAGTAACACCACTGGAATCAATTACATTTTGCTAGAGAACTGGTAGCAATAACTTCTGCAGAAGACTCCATGTTGCACAGACTTTTTTGTGCTTATATGTGTTTCCAGGCCCTTCACTGTGATTCCTCCATGCATTTCTTCATTATGGCTCAGATTGTTCAGGAGAAGTACAGCTTGATGGACTGATGGTTAGAGCCCCTGAAGGAAAAAGGAGCCATGTGCTCGAATTGCTTCAGCATGAGGACAGCCTAGAGGCTGAGTGCTTGTGGGGATCCTGACCCAGCCTAACTACCCACAGAACGGTTGCTTCCTTCTGGCTGCCTCTGCCTACAGGAGGGCACCGCTGGAGCTGGGCTCCGGGCAGGCAGAGGCAGCATGACTTAAGCAGGTCTCCTTTACGAGCTGCAGGAAGTGCAATGACATGTTTAAAAGTACAATAGTAGAAGGAGGTGGGGAGGAAGAAAAGGTCATCCAAAGTTTCTGAAGCCCCACTGAAATATTAAGCTCATGTTTTGGGTAAATAGCTGTGTCAGTGTTTGCATTCTGTCAATGTACCTGATTCACAGAGAGAAAGTTAGTTAAATAGAAATAACTTGCACTGTATGGCAGCACACAGAGTGTTACAACCATGATCAGACTATCAGACTGTCAGTTTATAAGTCATAGACAAATCAGTACATGTATATGGACAAAGTATTTGCAAAATATATGATGCGCATGCGTCTGGATTTCTTTTTATAAATTGTCGTTGTAGTTTATACTGGAGCAAAAGTTATTGTTAAAAGGTAAAACTTCAGTAGCCTTGTGTGACACACCAGGGCTCTGTGGTGCCTCAGTTACATTATTTTGTGAATGGTGGCATTCGTTAAATTGCTGACATGACAGTAGAGTGCTGTGGAGCTACTTGTGCTGGCTGTGAGCAAGCTGGTGCAAGTACAGGGAACAAACAAAGCTCTGCTGCTACATGGCACTCAGGCCAGTCCAGCTCCCAGTTAATGTGGTGCCACGGTTTCTGGTACCTGTGCTTATACTATCTGCAAGACTTTTTGTCATGCTCATAGACATATTATGAGGGGTGCATAGTAGAAGTGTCTAGAGCCAAGTTAGGGCACACAAAAGTTGTATGTTGCTTAGTACACAATTGTTCAAGTACACCTCAGCTCTCCCGAACAGACTGCCATTCAGATTTAGTAACAATTTCTGTACACATTTTTGCGATGTGTATAATAGTAAAAGAAGAGAAAAAATATCCTTAATCCAAGCCCTTTGAACAGGGAAAAGACTCCCATTGACTTCAATGTGCTTTGAATCTGACCTAACAAGACTTATTTTGTTAGCATGTGCAGTTAAAAAATGAGTCTGCAGAAAAGAAAACATGCCTACTATCACATGTCCAGAAATAATATGTACTTCAATCATCTCAGCTTTTGATACTAGTGGAAATTATTGGTGATATTTTGCCATTAGAAAGCTGTAATGTGAGGTAAAGGGTATAGGTTGTTATGAAGATGATATAAGGGGAAGACCAATGAGTCTTAGTAATGAATCCATAACTCTTCATGTTAATTTGTCCAGTCTTTTAATGATAATCTTAGAATTCTGATTTGGTAAAAAAAAAGCAAAAAGGATAGTTCTGCAGGTCAGCCATATGGTACAATCGAGCAATGGAGATTGAAGTGATTTATTACTGCGCTGCCTAAAGGCTATCACGTTGTCTGGCTGTATGCTCACAATGCATATTTGAAATTCAGATTGTTTGCCTGTGCATTATGTTGGTAAAGAGGATGTGACATGACTAAAACCCTGCTGTGAGTTTCATGATTTGGCACAGAAGTTTGACCATTTTTTTTCTCGCTGAAAAAGCCAAGGATGTTGTAGCTCCAAGAGTGGGTGACTTAGGCTGCCACACGAAAGACAGGAAATGGGATAATCTCATGACTCAGTGAATACTTGAAACCAAACTGAGACTTGAAGGTTTTATCACAATATGGGGTAATCCTTGCATTCTGGACCTGTCCAAGATAAAGTGAAAAATTTGGTCACCCTTGTTTAGAAGCTTGAGAAATGGCATGCTTTGTGGACTGGAAAATTATAGAAGTATTTAGTGTAATTCATGTCTCAAACATCATTCAGAAGTAGTTGTACTCAGGTCACAGAACCATAGATGTTTCATGGTTTCATCTATGAAAACTTGTGGAAAATCAGAATCCAACTTCCTTTCTCAAAGTTCAAGAGGCAAATAAGAAAATCCGTGTTCTTATTTATTTTATTTTGTTCCTTGGTAGTTTCTTCTTGTAGAATGTTCTTAATTGAGATCCAAATTAGAAAGTTGTTTAACTTCTTAGCTGGTTAGTCAGATTCTTTTCCGTATAGAGTTATAAATATATGAAACAGTTTTTACTGTTTTAAAAAGTGCTGGTATTGGTCTATATTGTGCTTAAGTAAGACAGTGAAAGCTTATTGTGTGGCTAATCATAGTTTAATTGGTCTGATTTTGTGTTTATTTAACAACTCGATAAAGAGCAGTAAAATAAATCATTGAGAAATATTTACTATGCAAGATGAGCATAACACCTGAAGGACAAGCTTCTGCCAAAGTCAGGAAACCAATCCCCCACTGCTTGGAATTCCCCCTTGGAATCAAGGTAGATATAAAACACAACCACCAATATCAGACAAAAAAGAGACTCAGATTTGATACACTTTGCTTTGTGTATCTTCACTTAGAAAATCAGGTTCCCAGTACACATCTGTTGCTATTTCTGTAGCTGTAAAATTGTCTGTATCCTACAGAGAACTGTTATTCTCTTTACCTAGCCCTCTACAGTTTGTGTTTCAAAGCTGAAATACAGGGCTTTCACTACTGACAGTTCACTACTGACAGTTCAGTTACTGTATTCTTTTCAGTTTATCTCATACACTGCTCTCAAATTCATCAGAAAATGTGAAATAGCCTGTTGAATTTTCCCCTTGATGATCCCACAATAGATGTGAAAGAAGAACCTTCAGCATGAGGCTTCCTAAGTGTTAACAGATCATGAAAATTGGCAACAACTGTTGTGCTGAGTATCATAATCTGCAAGAGGAGGGCCAGCAATTCCACAATGATGAGAAGAGAGTGCTTGGTGTTTGAGCTGTGGCCACATTTGCCTTTCAAGTCATTAGGGCCTCCATAACACACTTTGTGGGAGAAGAAAGCTAATGCAGCTGCCTTTGCTAATCAGTCAGTATGACCCAGCCCCTCGGGGAGGCAGGCAAAGGCAGATATATACTGAGACACACAATCCTTGCTGATTAACAGTGAAAGCTGGTAAAGTTACTCTCTAAGCCTGTCTGGCCCATCAGCTCCAGAAATGTAATTTAGATGATTATCTACATGCCCATTAAACCTTGTGACCCATAGCTAGTCTGTTTGAAGTTTGCCTGCTTAAACTTGCTAATAGGAAGAATAGAAGGATTAACTCAGAGGTCATGAAATAAGAGAGCAGCAAAGATGACAAAAGAGCAGAAGCAAACTTCCTACTGCGTGTGTTTGGTAAGAACAAAAAACTACAGTACCACGATCATTTCAGCAGATACTGTTACTTTATGGAGCAAGCAAACCAACTGCAATTCGGGCATTTTAATCCTTTTTTTTGTGTGTTCTTTCAACTTATTTTGTTTAGCTGCACAAATAAAATGTGCTACCTATGTGATAAATGTTGCCAAGTTAGGTGTTTACAGAACCTAACACAGTATATTGTAAAAGAGCATGGAACAACAGATGTATGATAAGTGTTTCTGATTTTGCTCAGGGTTACAGTGTGTAAACAAGGAAGCACTTAATTTAAATCAGTCATATCAGAGTAGTCACAGTCAGGTCACACTCGAGGCCAGCCTTGTTCCCTTTAGGGTAAGAACCTCCAGCCATTACAGGTGCTTGTGAACTTAAATATTATCGATGAAAAACCTACCCAGTGAATCTGTTTTGTAATTAGTCAAATTGAAATAAATATAAACATTTATAATGATCTGCATAAATTAGTCACAAGATGTTGCAATAAAAATGGTGACCAGTTAAAACTAAATCTGCAGAGAAAATGTGGGATTCATTGCAGAAAATGGAATGGAATACGAGTACCTCAGTAATGGTGTCAAGGTGGTCTGACTAGTTACTGGAAGGAAATAAGCTTGAACTTTAAATGGAATCTGAAGGTTATTTACCTACTTTTGCATGTAGTACCACCCTTGGAATGAATCCTTGCCCTTTTGACAAAGACACAATCAACCTACTTGCTGAAAAGTATTGGCTGGGTGCATATTTCACTGCATTTCAAAGAACACAAAACCATTTCACTAGTGCTATGTCTGGATCCCTAGGTTTTGCAGTGTGACGGTCTCTTTATAAAGAATTCTTGTAGACTGCTGTGCAATACTTTTAGTACATCTATTTATTTATTTATTTTTGTTTATATAGTTATGATGAAATATAGTTCTGTTTCTCATTTTATTGTGTTGAACCAAGCATTTTTTTTCCAGCTGGAGTCTCTGTACATCTCAGACTCCTTTCATTTACATGCACAACTCTGTATGTTGTGTATGAGACAGCAATATGCTAGTGGGGAAAAAAGTAAAACAGTATTCAGTGCTGCAGCAATTCATTTTATAACTTGAGACTTTTATTTTTTTCAGTGTTTTTAGTAATATTTTTTTGTGGATAATACTGGAAGCTCATATACTTGCTGCTCTGAAGCTGCTGCTTGTACTTAATAATAAAATGCATCAATTTTAAAATCCCACTGTAAACATCACACTGAAGCTGCCTTGCACCTTAATCTGGTTAAAAGTATTCAACATTACTGTCAACTGCAGCTGGAATACTCAGTCTGAAACTGTTAGCCTTCATGTGTTAACTATACTTACAGTGGGTTCTCACCTTGAAAAATTTATTTTCCCAAAAGTTTTAGGAAGGAAGCAAACTTCTATTGCTGACTCTGAGCCTTCCATTGAGTGGCATGTGCTCAGCTGCTTGCAACCAGACTGCTTCAGAAGACAGAAGTTATTCATAAATCTCATTCCATCAGTGTTGTCTGAAAAATAAAGTAGATGCCAATATCTGCTGGGAAGCCTTGTAGGAAACAGATCAAAGGCTTCTGGAGTTTATTTAAGAAGGACCAGTTGTGAGTGGCTTAATATCTGAGCATGGCATGAAAAGTGAAACAGCCATGACAATGAGCTACCATACACAGAAGTTCTCTGGGCTTCAGTAAAGAATTTGAGTAATATGTGGTACAGGTGGGATGATGTCTCATTCTGTCATTCTGGTATTCCTTTGCCTCTAAATGAGCATTCACAAAGAGACTGCAGAATAGAGCTTTCTTCACTTACACACAGTGAAGTGCCCACTGAAGAAATGTTGTTTTCTTTAGGTTGCTTGGTTTAAAGGGTCTGTGAATCTGTGTAATTCACTTAAGCTGTGGTCAGTGTTCTGCATTTTTACTTTGAGAGTTTCTCAAAATGAATCACACCCTTTGGTAGATCCCTGTTCCAGATGTGAGAAACTGACCTATTTTTCATTAGAATTATCTGTTTTATTTATACCTACTCCTTCTACGTCATGCAGGATGCCTTGATTTATAAAATAGTTGGAGACAGCTGCAACATCCCTTCATTCTTATAAGTGATAGGTCGGAATACAAATAGCACCTATGCTTTCCTATGGAACCACAGATCTTATGTTTTAGGGATTTTTTTTTCTATTCATTTTTGTCCCATGATTTTCTTCTTCTTTCAGGCATTCCCCATGTGACTAATTTTTTTTTAGCAAATCTTAGAAGAACACCAAAAGGGGTTAAAATTTTGTGACTAATTTTTTTTTAGCAAATCTTAGAACACCAAAAGGGGTTAAAATTGTAAAGAAATGGCTATCCTGGTATCTCAAGGTGGGCCCTACTCATTAGTCAACTCTCTGTTTATTGACCTGAATGGGATACAAAAGCACAAGAACAGTTTAGGACTGCTTCCAGTCACTCAGACCTCAGATCCTGAGTTCCTCCAAGGAAAGGAAATACTTCAGCAGGGAAGTTCCCAACTATTGCTTCTTTAGCAATGAAATCACTTTAGAAAAAAATAAAGGAACCTACTAGGAACTGCCATGTGAAAAGGTTACAAAGAGAAAGGGAGCAGGGATCAATTGCCTCGGTATGCACTTCTTGTCATATCAGAGACTCAGTATCATATCTCATGCCAGGCTGCTGATCCCAAAGAGACTGAGACTGTGCATATGGGCCAGTTCTGTGTAAATGCTTAGTATGTCGAATATAATTTTTATACTTGAATTCACCCAAGTGACACTAGATACCTGTGTTTCAGTACCTGTACCAAACCCTGGATGTTTTTGACTGATTACCTGATAAATTAAGGTAATTCCCATTACTCGTTGTTGTTATAAGAATTTCTTCTACGAAGTATGTTGTCATAACTCAAAATCCTACTGATAGTTCTTCTGGTATCTGCCTCCATTGTGCTATACCTTTTCTGGTCCAACAGCCTACTGATTTTCATGGTATTAAGCAACAGATGAAAATGAAAAAAAAAGGATTGGAAAAAAATTGCTTGATAATTTATCTTCTTTTAATTAATTAAAAGCATTCCTAGGTAAAATTATTGTGTAGTTTGCCATAATAACATTATCAAGAGATGCAATGCTTGACAGAAAGGTGCAATTTTTGTTTAGCGGTTGCTGCTACTTTTTTTTTTGAGACAGACATTTGACGCTTCAGAATTTTATTGTGAGAGAGGGTAGATGTGGTGGAAATTGGTTATGTTGTTACCAAAAATCTCTGAGAGCGGACAAGTAAATTCTAGGTGAAAGAGAACACTAATAGAATGCAGTAACTGATTGGCAATATGGTGATAGCAAAAAGACACAGCAAATACTTGAGGTGAGCTCTAATCCCAGTGACTTGAATGAGGTTTCAGAGGGAAAACATGACTTCGAGGGCATTTTTCTGCAAAGAGGTATGCACACTTAACTTCACACACTGTGGATATTTCTACTGAAGTCAGTGGAATAATTTATTCTGAATAATACCATATGTCTCCATTTTTGCAGGCCCAAAGTCTTAAGCAGAATTTATTAAGTCTGAGATGTTTATAATTGTATCCATGTTCAAATTTGTCCAATGCTAAAACAGGACAGTAAGTACTTATTTATTCCTAAAACGGAAACTTATTTGTAGTGCCTATCAATGCTCATGACTTTTGTCTTCTTTTTGTTCTTTTTCATGATGACATGCTTTGATATTTATAAAAAATTACCCTGTTCTTTAGATAGGAAAAAATAAATGCTCTATTTCAATGTTATGTGTATTATTACGTTTGTAATTGAGAGAAGCATATTCAGTGATTACACAGAGGCTTTGACAAATATCAAGGAGTTGCTTAGATATATATGGGGCCTGAATCCTCTCTTCTGAACTAGTTTTACACTGGGATTTCCTGAAGTCTTTACAAATTCATGGAACATAATAATCTGCTAGACTAATCAGAACTAGCGAAGAAATAATATATCCTTCTATTCTTTCTTTTTTTCTTTCTGTCTTTCTTTCTATCTATAGGTCCATCAGTAACATTTGGTCACCTTGGGCAAATGTTTGTGAAAAATGTCTGTTAAGTCCATCACTGATGTCCCTTTCACATTGAGAAAATGCTAGTCTTCATTGGCTGGTAAAGTGGTAAAATTTGAGCAAATGTTTTTGGACAAAACAGGTCAAAAATATGTAGTTTCAGAAAGTACCTCTAGTGGATTTACAGTGTGTGCATCCTCACTTCCCTCTGGGCCAGAGTCTTGTTAAGTAGGACAAGTAATTGAAAGTCAGAGAGAAAATTTAATTTGTATGTTTTGTGCTGAAGTGACTGAGCTTTTATCTTTTAAGGATCATACTTGGGTAACTATTCAGACCTCAGTTTGTGAATATCTTTTAAATTCTTTTATGAACAGAGTAACAAAGTACTCAACTAGCTATAGTTACCTTACATGTACTTTTAAAATTTCTCCCTACAAAGATTTTACCAGCAGTATTAAATCAAATGCTTTCAAGTATTCTGTAGCTGTTTTACTCAAGACAAAAAAACCTATATTCAATGAAAGGTTTACCTGATCAAGTGATAATTGAAGCATTTTTTATTTTTAATAGTAAAATGCCTTAAAATATTACACAATGCATATTATGTATTTTGGCAAATACGATTCTATGTTCTTCCTTTTCCGAGTTCCTTGGTCAACATAGAGCTTTCATTTGTCATAAATCTGCAAGGTACTAATTTTTGTCATGAAATCAACCACTCCTCTTACTGTTCCTTTGCAATTAAATACTTCAAGTTTTCCCTCTGTCAAACCTTTGTGTCATTTGCACTGTGTGAGTTGACAAGCCTAACCTAGGAGTAAACACAACACCTGGAATCCTCTAGTTGTTTGTGCAATGAGAGCAGAGGCTAAACTGAGGTCTTCATGAGGATCTGGAAATGCCACAATAGAATTTGAGGGAAAAAAAGCAGCAACAATCCTGTATTTGTAGTTGATCTTAGGAAAACATTAAAAAAGTTCAGATACTCAATGCAGAACTGTGTTTTATTCTTTGCATTAAAATCTTAGGACGTGACTATTCTATACTTAGAAGAGTGTGGAACAATTTAAAGGATTTTTTTTTAAGCTAGAATTCAATTCTTGTGGCTGAAACCTTGAAATCTAAATGAAAGCTATAGGCAGGGTTGGCCATGAACAGAGTCCCTGCCTATGGGTGTACAAGACAGGTTTCTGCAGTATGCATACTGTACACCACTAAACAAATGGCAGGAACATATGACTGAAGAATTTATTTGTGTTTCAGTAACCTTGAGATCAAAATACTCTAGATGAGTTACAGGGACCAAAGGAAAATACTATAGTTGTCTCTACAAGCAGCAAATTCACTGAACAGAATAGCCATGTGAGAACAAAATCTACAGCAGTAGATCTTTGTCCCTGGCAGGTGCACTTACGCTGGTATTTCAGTATTTTATTTCTGGTATTCAAAGCTTCTTGTCTGTGATAAACTCTGCCACTGCTGCTCCCTATTCATTGTGTATTCACTCTTCCACTGTAATATTTTGACTATTACAGAGGGTTGGAGAAACTAAAGATCATGTTTAGAGCAAAGCTAATCAAATAAAATTAATAACAGTACAAGAAGATGGTAATTTGTTTCTTTAGCCTGAAGTTTTATAGGACTTACATTTTCTTCTTTCTTTCTCTTTCTTTCCTCCTTTCAACATTTTCACTTTTCTTGTTTCCTTTGAGAATTCTGCTGTATCTTGTTAGGAGGATGTGTATAGGTTGAGGGAATGAGATTGCAATTTGTTCTGAATGAGCTGAGGCTCACAGTCATCCATGTCCTCCTAGAGAGCAAGTACAACATTCACCAGCTCAGTTACTGGGAAGGTTCACACACAGGTTTTCACTCACAAACCTTACAGTTCCTCAGTTGTAAGAGGAAAGTATGTGTCTGGAAAACTTTCAAACTTGCAAATAAATTCATTATGTCCCTAGGAGAACTGGAAGATGAGTACAAAAGACTGTAAGGTCATCTTGGTCAGGTGGTAAAGCCCAGAATAGTGAACACCTGCACTGATGTCCTTTTCACCTGGTTACAAACAGGGTTACCATACTCTTAAATATTGCACCACATCACTGAGAACTTTAGGGGTTGTTGGTCAACCGTGTCCCAAGAACTTTGAGAGGGGCCATGTAAGGACATGGTCTGTGAATCCTGGCTAGGCAGATACGTTAGTTCTCCAGTCCTCTGGATGGTGCAGAAAGTACTTGGACAGAGGGAGCTGTTCAGCTTCCTTGCACCAGAGCCCAGGGAGGGCTTCTCCACAGTTTGTTTGGCAGGGTGCTAAGGCTTGGCATTTTGTTCCAGGCCCACTCGCTCCTGATAAAGATAAAGAAAATGCACCGTAAGCTTTTAGAAACAGGCAATTCCCGGTATTGCTTACTCTCACATACAGAGAGCAGCTGGTGCTATAAGGCAATGCTACCCACTAAAAAACCTTTAAGAGGAAAATGTAAAATACATATTGTCCATATTGAAAACATGAGCTAAACAGCAAGCAAAGCATTGTAGATCGCAGTGGGAAAAACTTACATTATATACCGCTATTAGCAGTTCTTAACTTGCAGCAAGCAGGATAAAATACCTCATTTTTTTGGTTTGAAAGAGTTTGTGCTGAGCTGAAAAATACACTTTTACTTGTACTGATCTAAATTCTACACTCAGTTTTGGCCACACATTTCAAGGAGATTTGGGCACATGACTAGGATACATTTTCAAAACCAATAACAAACATCCAGAAGTCTTTTGGAAATATGTGATGACTAGCACATGTTCCAAATGACATGAAGGCAAATTCAGACTGTGAGACATGGGGCCTTGAAACTTTCAGCAGAGAAGTTGAGAGTAAATCACGCGGAATACTTGCATGTCAAAGAAGGGAAAGTGTTAGGAGGATGGCAACACAGGAGGGGCTTGACACAGTTTATTGCCTTTATTTTACTTATATTCATGCATTTCTTTTCAGATATATTCCTATTCAACTTTATGTTGATATTATGAAGCAGTTTAATGTAATCAGTAATAAACCTGCATTTTTTTTTCTTAGGCTGTTTTATATTTTTTATATTTTATTGTTGCAAATGAGGACTGAACTTGCATTCAGCTGTTGCTGTGCCAGTCTGGCATAACCCCACCAAAGTAACTGAAGCTATTGTAACTGAGTACAGACTGTAGGTTTGTGCATTTTGCAAAGCATCTGGAAACTTTGGTGGATCAGAGCCAAAACTGTAACTCATTGTTATTGCTCTGATTATGTGATGATTTTATGACATATAATATCCCATTTTCTTAACAGCAGTCTTTTAAAAGCAAACCTCTGGGAACTGATATATTTCTGTCTCTAACTTTTGTTTGTTGCTGGCTTGGGTAAGAGTGTTATATTGAAAACCAGGTAAAATGTATTTGTTAGACTTTGAATCTAATGCTTGACTATGGCATTCAGGACAACTTCAAAACAGGACTGAGGGAGAGCATTGTAACATTCCTGACCTTAAATCAGAAAAAATCATGAAGGTCTGAATCATTCATTCACTGTCTGAAAGACTGAGATACTCCCCTTAATAATACAATTTGCCTAGGAACCTGAGAATTCCCGTTTGAAATGAGCAAACCAGAAAAATGAAATGAAACAAGTTGAATAACTTGGTTTATACCTCTGGCTGTCTTTAGGAGTATAAAGAAACATAACAGATATTTGCTGCTTTGAATGTTTGCAGTCTTAACACTAGGTCTGAGACATTATCATTTATTTTTATTTGAGATGTATTTTTTGGTACTTGGATTTTCAGAAATACTCCATCAAATTGCACTTTTGAATTATTGTATATAACTACATATTCTATTAAAACAAATATGGACTAAAGCAAAATAAGGATTCGATGGAAGGCATAAAGGATTTTTATTATCACCTTGGCAAGTTCTACAATAAAATGTGAATAATTTATTTGGAAATTAGTTGGTGTATGTGATAATTAAGTTCAGAAATACTGATTCTTTGTCTGTTCAGGCTTTCAGTTTTTCTACCCCTGTTTTGACTATAAGATGCCCAAAGAGACTTTTTTTGAAGGCTGGTCCAGCAGATTGGAAGTTAAGCAAGTTGGTGGATTTTTTCATTAAATGAAACTTCAACCCAAAACTTCCTTCTGCTTCCTCCAGTCTTACCCCAAAATAAAAAGAATAGCATCTCTCATCTACTTTGTCTTCTGCCTCTGACCCAGTGGTTTCCTATTGTTCTCATTCTGAATGACCTTCTCCGTTGTTTCTAATCTGCTCCAGGTTCTTCTCTCTATATATCAAAATAAAGAGATTTGTCCTCATAAAGCTCTTTCTCTGATGGAAGAGAAGAGTTGGCTTTCTGGCCTACGATTTACCTAATATTTCATTGGTGAGGTGAGGTTCAGATGGCCTGAATGCATGATGAGTGCTGCTATGTCCTCCTCCTGACTGGCTGTTCCCCTTCATGAGAAATGTGACACCATCTTACATAATTCTAGTAACTACTGCTGGTGGACTTACTGGTTCCTTCTGAATCATACTCTGGTGATCATCCTGGATCAAAATATGTAAGTGACTAACGAATTATCAGAGAAGTTTTCTGTTATTGGCTTATGGAATTAAGTTCTCCACAGTCTCAAATCAGAACAGTTGTCCTAAGGCAACAGTGTCTGTAATTTGATCTTTTATATAGGTGGATGATGGATTGATGTACAAGATGGTCCTCTGTTACCTTAAATATCATGCAACCCTAACTTCCCAGTCAAGGAAAATTCCATTTATTTGGGATTTTATCCAAGACAAAATACTTGCAGTATCAAGCAGGTGTTAAAATTTGTAATCATCTTTTGGACTAAACTGTCAGTGAAAGACAGTTCAGCTCGCTCAGTGCTCAACTGAGAGGGATCCTGTGGGAAGCTTCCATGGAGGATAAAGAACCTAGCGAGTGCTGGGAGATTTCCAAGAACACTCTCCTGGAAGCACAAAAACAGTTCATTCCCTTTAAAGGTAAGGGAAGGAGTCAGAGCAAGAGACCCCCTTGACTTAACTGCAAGCTTCTGAGTCTGCTCAAAACAAAAAGAGAAGCATAGCAGAGCTGGAAAAGCAGATGAACACCCATTGAGAACTACAAGGGCGTTGCCAGGGCATGCAGAGGTGCAGTTAGAAGAACAAAACCTCAGCTCAAATTGAAATTGGACAGAAATGTCAAAAACTGCAAGAGTTCTTCAGGTACATCAACAACAAGCAGAAACTGAAGGAAAATATTGTCCTGCTGTTAAACGTGAGAGGTGAATTAGTCACCAATGCTGAAAAGGCAGAGGTTCTCAACACTTTCTTCACCTCTGTCTTTACCAGCACTGTTGGGCTCCAGACCTTGGAAACAAGAATACAGGTTGATGCAAACACAGACCCACTGTCAGTGAAGGAAGAGTTGGTATGTGAACTGTTACAGGAGCTTGACCCTAACAAATCAATGGGCCCTGATAATATCCACCCCAGGGCATTAAGAGAGCTGGCTGACATCATTGCAAGGTCACTCCCCATAATCTTGGAGAAGTCATGGAGATCGAGGGACATCCCAGAAGACTGGAAGAAACCTAATGTCACCCCCATCTACAAGAAGGGCTTAAAGGAGGATCCAGGAAATTATAGGCCCATCAGTCTTACTTCAGTCCCTGGGAAAGTTATAAAATTAACCCTCTTGAGGGCCATCACAAGTCAATTGAAGCACGGTTTCCATGCTGGGAAAAGCCAGCGTGGTTTCAATTTCACCAAGGGCAAATCACGCTTGACAAGACTTATCACCTTCTATGGCAAAGTAACCTGCTCAGTTGATTTGCGGCAAGCAGTGGACATTGTCTACCTGGATTTCTCCAAGGCTTTCAATGTGGTTTCCCATAGCCTCCTCCTAGAGAAACTGATGTGTTATGGTCTAGACAAGTGGTCTGTGTGGTGGGTGGGGAACTGGCTGACTGGGCACACCCAGAGAATGGTGTGCATAGCTCCATTTCAAACTGACAACCTGTCACAAGCGAGGTCCCCCAGGAATCAATATTTGGTCCAACACTGTTTAATATCTTCATAAGTGATCTGGATGAAGGGATCAAGTGCACCTTCATGAAGTTTGCTGATGATGCCAAACTGAGTGGGGAGTCAGACACTTCAGAAGGGAGGGTCACCCTGCAGGAAAACCTGGATAGGCTGGAAGACTGGGCTGACAAGAATCTTATGAAGCTCAGCAAGGACAAGTGTAAGGTCTTGCACATGGGAAAACATAATCCAGGAGTGCAGCACAAGCTGGGATCTAGTTGGGTGGGGAACAGCTCTGTGGAAAGGGACCTGGGGTCCTGGTGATCAGCAAGCTCAATATGAGTGAACAGTGTGCTGCTGTGGTAAAGAAAGCCAACAGGATGCTGGGTTGCATCAACCAGGTCATCACCAGCAGAGATGAAGAAATCATCATTCCACTCTACTCAGCACTTGTCAGGCCACACCTGGAATACTGTGTTCAGTTTTGGTCTCCACTATACAAAAATGATGTGGACAGGCTGGAGAGGGTACAGAGAAGGGCCACAAAGGTGATCAAAGGACTGGGAAGCCTGTCATATGAGGAAACCCTGAGAGAACTGGGTTTGTTTGCCTGGAGAAAAGAAGGCTTAGGGGAGACCTAATCACCATGTTCCAGTAGTTAAAGGGTGGCTACAAAGAAGACTCTGTTTTTCCGAAGAGTCACATGGAAAAAGTGAGGGGTAGTGGGTACAAGTTACTCCTAGGAAGACTCTGGTTGGATACAAGAGGAAAATTTTTCACAATGAGGACAATCAGCTGTTGGAATAATCAACCCAGGGGAGTGATGAATTTCCCAACATTGGACACTTTTAAGATTCAGCTGGACAGGGTGCTGGGCCACCCTGTCTAGACCATGCTTTTGCCAAGAAAGGTTGGACCAGATGATCCTTGAGGTCCCTTGCAACCTGGTATTCTAAGATTCTATGACATTGATTGCAGATAGAGGCTCCAAGAAGAGCCTTTGAATTAGACATTGAATGTCAAACAAGACTGGATTACTGAGAAGGTTCTACAGCTTGTTCAGTCTATGATTAAGGGAGTGGAACATCTCCCTTATGAGAAAAGGCTAAGGGAGCTGGGTCCCTTTAGTTTGGAGGAGACTGAGGAGTGACCTCATTAACATTTATAAATATGTAAAGAACGAATGTCAGGAGGATGGAGCCAGGCTCTTCTCAGTGATGTCCAACTGTAGGAGAAGGGGCAATGGGTGCAAGCTGGAGCATAGGAGGCTCCATGTAAACATGAGGAAAAACTTCACTGTGAGAGTGACAGGCCACTGGAACAGGCTGCCCAGAGAGGTTGTGGAGTCTCCTTCTCTGGAGACATTCAAAACCTGCCTGGACACCTTCCTGTGTGACCTATTGTAGTTGATCCTCCTCTGGCAGTGGCGTTGAACTAGATGATCTTTTGAGGTCCCATTCAATCCTGTGATTCTTTGGCTCCAGAAGAGGGCCAAACCTTTCACCGGGACACCTTTGACTAGAGGTGTGTTAACCAAACAGTGGGAGGCACCAGCTCTCTGCTATATTGCTTACAGTTGCTGCTGGTCAGCTGTTTGGTATTGGCTCCTCAGCAGAGGTGCAGTCACTTCTTGTATAAACACTTGTAGACTCTTTCAAAATAATAATAATAATAACCAATTTTACTAGACTGGAGTATCTGTAATTTAAGTTACTTTGGACCCCTCAAAAAGTGAGTTATCACATCTCTGGTTGCTTTGAGCCTCCTAAAGTCTGTTCCAACCTAAATTATGAGTCCACGGGTCTAGAGTCCATGAAACTTAGTTGAGTGCAAAGGCTACTGAGAATACCTTAGCTACATGGATCACACAATCTAGTGAAGTTCACTGGGCACTTTTAAAGCCAGAATCCATCCTGTAATATATTAGATTTTCTGTTATTCCTGTAAGTACATATTTTCTCACCTCCTTTGTGTGCGCCCCACAAAGCAAATCAGGGAGTACTTCCACTTTGTCTAGCAGAATTTCACATGTCTTTGAAGGTCTCAGCTGACTGTAGCACTTCCACTTTGCTAAATACCACAAATAATAGTTTGTGCCTGCCAGCTGGCAATGAGACATACAAGTGGATATAACCAATTAGCAGGGACCCTAGTTGTATCTGGGGATTGGACTTTGTATGTATCCTACACATGACTACAGATGTCAACCTCTGGACCTTTGGCACTGTAAAGCAGGAACATCATCTGCTGAGCCAGACTGCAACTCCTCGCTCACCAAGCTAGAAACTGTGCCCAGTTTGCCTTAATGTGAAGCTAAATTTGAGACAACATATATCCTACTACTCGTACAGGTTAGTTCAGCAGAGAAGAGGAACCACATTCACTAATACTGTTTTTCTATTCCTATATGTTTTGTTTCTTTAACATTCTTCTTTACGGTTTTGTAAACCACTGATTATTTTTGTCACATTCAAACAAAAAACTCATCTTGTTTCTCTAGTATTACTCTGACATTTTGTAGGGGAGAGTCCACTAGTGTCCAGAGGATACCATATACTCCTTCATATCACATTTAATCAAAAACTCCACTCAGAATAATTTGACTCTATTAATGTAAAAGTAACTGAGATTAGGAATCAGTACCTTATGTGAATTCATATTTTTTAACATTTTTAATTGAAATGAGCATAAATAATCCAGAGTTTTCTGTTATCAGGTCTTTTGGTTAAATACCCTTTTTAGTATAAAATTCTGGATTCACTTTTTTTCTGAATCCTTGTGCTTGAAGGATAACACATTTGTGCCAGTGTCTCTTCTCAATTGCACTGTTTTTAATTAACTTTATAGTTGCAGATCTGTAGAGAATTGCTTTTTGCCCTGTGAATTAATTCCTTTCTAATAAAAGTTAGTTATAGATCCATCATGAAACAAAGGAAGGTCCTATAAAGAAGAAATAATAAATGCAACACAGATATTTGGCAAAGAACATTATTGCTTGTTCTTTTCACCCATTGCTGTTTCTTAGCATTCAATGAGTAATGGATTATATGTCTTCTCCCAGACTTTTTTAGCTATGTTGTGGAATGCCCTTCACTGGAAGACTTTAAGTGAGATTAGTAAAACTGCTGGTAAACTTGATCTTGCCTCCTTATGGGAGGATGAACTAGATGAAGTCATGGGTTTCTTTGCTTGTGGGTTTCTTTCGTGCTTTATGTGTCTGTGATTCTCACAACTTAGACTCTTTCTAAAAAGTTGCATCGTGATGCATTTAGTTTGGCCTAAACTGGAATTAAAATATAACTGCTAATGATGTACTCTATCTGAGCTTAAGAACTTCTTCTCTTTCCATTCAGTTTTAAAGCACTGGAACAAGAGGGAAGTATAATTTAGAGACTTCTTATTGCCAGAAATCTTGCTCACAAATGCTCTGCTCTGTAAAGATAAAGGTCAAGAGGGTTTTAAACCAGGATGTTCCTTGCCAACTGAGCAATTTAGGAAGCAATTATTTGTAGCTAATATGGTTTGGGATGGATGCCATCATTAGAACAATGAGACTTTTCCCTTGTTTTTGATCCAGTAAACATTCTGTTACGGAGCTATGTAACCATCTGTATGGACATCAGGGAAATGGTAGCAGGATTTGAAAAAGGAAGTCACTGAATTGAAGACAAACTTGTGATACAGATTTTGACTCAAAATGAAGCTGGGCTCAAGAATAAGTGCTTTGTTTATGATTGCTGAAGAACTATCAGGTTGTTGGAGGTCAATAGAACTGTGGTGTTATGATCTACATAAAAGTATAAAAACAAAGAAAGCAATTATTTTAATCCATTGTTCAAAGCAAGCTATTATGTCTGCCTAGTTTAAAGTAGTGAATTGATATGTAGCAGAAAACAAAGACTTTTCAGACAACATATTTTACATGCTAGCAAAGTGATCTCAAACTATATATTGCTGCTCCAATGCTTTTCCAGAAATTCAGCTTAATAATAATCAATAGATTTTCCAGAAATCTTTTTCTATCTTGGCTTCATAACACCAAATTGAAAAGACAGATAAAAGCATTTTGTTTGAAATGCCCTTTTCTATCTGAAATTACTGCTGTGTACAAGTGTGAGAAGCTGTATATTGTCACAAGAGGTAAAGTCCTCATATAACTTATTTTTACAGCATAGTCATAGGAAGCATTTAGCACTTTTTTGGCATTTCTGGTCAATTGTGCACAATGAAAGCAAATTATTAATATTTTTTCCTGTTCAGATAAAATCTTTCATCTGATATTGGTGGTAGTTCCAACTGAAAGGAAGATACATTTGCTGAACAAAATAAGTTTTAGCCACACATCTCCTGTTGTATCTTAGTCCTAGGGAATAGCCAGTGTCCAAGGACACAGAAAGAGGTAAAACATCTGTTCCAAAAGTATGGAAAACTACTTTAAGGGACATTATGTCTATTAACATCAGCTGTGTCACATATGTTAAACTTACACTAAGCTCTATTGTGCTGATCAGAGCCAGAGTACATAAAGCTCTGTTCTTTTGAAAAAACAGAACAGAAATAGGGCAGTTAATGACAGAACAAGGGGAAATGGCTTTAAACTGGAAGAGGGGAGGTTTAGATTAGATATTAGGAAGAAATTCTTTCCTGTGAGGGTGGTGAGACACTGCAGCAGGTTGCCCAAGGAAGTTGTGAATGCCCCCTCCCTGGAAGCGTTCAGGGCCAGGTTGGATGAGGCTTTGAGCAACCTTAGTCTAGTGGAAGGTGTCCCTGCTGATGGCAGGGGGGTTGGAACTGGATGATCTTTAAGGTCCCTTCCAACCCAAACTATTCTATGATTCTATGATTCTGGCTGGGAACATGTAAGAGAACATTTCTTCCTTTGAGGACAGTCAAGTGAAGCAGACTAAAGGGTGGGTCATGCAGGCTCCGTCCTTGGAGGTTTTCAAGACCAGAATAGACAAAGCAACCTGGTCTGATCTCATAGTTGAGTCTGCATGGAGCAAGAGGTTAGATTAGTGACCTCCCGTGTTTCTTTTCAACTGGAATAATTTTGTCGTTCTGATTCTGTAAACTGTACAGAAGAAGATGCACATTTTTGAGAGGTGTAAAACAAATCAGATGTGCTCTTTGACTGTGGCAAATCATTATGATGTGAAAGATTCAAAGCTATATATGTTAGTTTATATTCATGATTAGAAGTACCTTTTCATTTTGAAATGTTATCATTTGACATCTGAAGTAACTAATATTATTTACAAAATATGGAGGGTGTTACAACTGTGACATATAAAACACAGATGAACATACCACAGCCTCAAGTTAACCCATTTCTTGCTTTATAAGCCAGAAGTACTTGTGGGAGTATCATAATATTCCAGAGTGCTACACTGTGTAAACAGATCTTTGCTCTTAGTTGACAGATGTGGAGCAAAAACATGTGGTCAGACAACCCCTTAAACACTGCACATGTGGATGTTGCAAGCAGCAAGTTATTCCAGATAAAATCACTATAAAGTTATGATCAGCATGCTTTCACTCTATCTGTCATTTTTCTCTCAGTGTATCATGATTAGATGTATTTTTTTTTACACCATTACTGTCTGCTTGAAGAAGGCTTCAGATAAGGAACTCTTACTTCAGAAAACAAAGACAAGAAAATCTGAAGAGTTACTGTGTTGGACAAAAACCTATCTATGTGAGCTCTATCAGGTAGGGTACAAAAATGAGTATTCAGGGAACTTGAATTAGCTAACAAACTTGCATTAGCTCCTGGCATTTGAGGCATCCACTATTAAGCATTGTAAAAGGAGAGAGATTACTTTTGGAGGTCACTGTGTTTGCTGCAGAGAGGTACTCGTTAGCCTTGTGGACCTTTGAGATAATTGCACTCAATAGCTGCCACTGAGGTCAATCAGAAGACAGGAGAAAAAATATCTTGGGAAATGTCCAACTTCTTGTAAAAACTGGTTATGAACAGCACACTGCCAGTGGGCCCCCAGAACTCATAAATAAAGATAGCACCTCTTTTGTTTGGCTTTAACTCAGAACTAACTTCATAACTTCAGTTACTGAAGGGTGAGAAAGGCAGAAGAGGGCTGAGACAGCTTTTTTGCTTTGCAAGAAAAGCCTTACAGTACATCCAGGTCTCATTTACATGAAGCTTCACTTTTACGCTGTGATACAGTGAAGGCTTTATGCTGTTTTACCAGGAGAAAGCAGAGTCACCTCCAGACCACTGAACTAGGCAGTGTGAAAGCCATTTGGAGCCTCTGTGTGTCTGGGTTTTCAAAGCTGCTTTCAGGTAATTTGTTGGACCTGCGTACCTTTTCATTCCCCAGTATTCTAGACACTGAAGTTCATCAGCCCAGAAGAAGGTTATTTAATCACTACAATCTCTGTGTGGTGGTCTATTAAAATCAGTCTTTGTATGGACATTTTGCAGTGCGAAATTGGAAGCTAGACTTTTATCTACTACGTGTTTTCTTTTTAGTTCACTCTGTATGAAAACAGTAATGCCGTGCTTTCAGAATAGCAGCCAATCTTGAGTTGTTTTCTCCCATCTTATTCTTTCAACACAATAGAAGGCAAGTTTAATATTGCAAAATAGAGTAATTTCAAAGTATTTCAAAATATTTTTCAACAATTGCAATTATTTAAGCAATTTATTCAGTTGTCATAACATGTCACATCTAGACAACCATGTGCCCTAAGAAAACAGTTTACTGTTTCTTTAACTCATATCCTTCTCTTTTCCCTTTCCCCTTTCTGACATTCCCTCGAGCTTTCTTACTGTCTTTCTCATGTTGCTAATCTAAAAAAAAAAAAATAAAAGAAATAAGAAGTTATCAAACATGAATACTTTCCTAGAAGTATCCTCCCCTGATTCAGTCATGCAGAACTGCCATTTTTATGAGAGAAAAAGGTATTAGCAGCTGAAGGGTAAAGATCAATATGGTAGAATCAGCACAGCAAGATTACTCCACATCTGTGTATTTCTATAAAAAAAGACTGTCAAGTTTACAAAATCTCTATTGTTGTCAAATGATAAAAAGGCTGTAGAAAGGATATGGAAGGAGGGAATTAAAAAGAAGTAAAAGCAAGCTGACAACATCCTTGCACTAATACTTAATTTAACCTTTGTTAAATTACGTGTCTAATATAGATTACAATATACAGTATATAGTGGTATCTAATGTACGCTGCATCATAATGCACTGTAATCTAATATTTGCTGGAAGAGATCCCTTTCATTATCTCAGTCCTTTTGTCTGTAGTACATCCTCTAAGTCTGATTCAAACTGTAAATGTTCTAGTTTTCTGCAGCAGCCAAGTTTAACACAAGCCCAGGGTCTCAGTGCCCGCAGTTCTTTGCCACATGTAAAAGAGCTCATGCTGGAGAGAATCTGGACTGCATGTTTGATTCAAGATTTGTAGGGGTTTTGCTGAGTTACTTTGGGGCAAACACTCCAAGTAAAATTCCTATTGCAAGATATCCAGTATCTTACTAAGGAAGATGAAAAATAGCTGGTTAACAACTAGGAGTATGGGCAGGCCAAGATTAATCCATCAGCTAGACTGTTCATCTGTCTAGGCAAAAATATTGAAACACTATGATAATATTCAATCCGTGGTTTCAGAGCTGCATTTCCTGTAATCAAGTAATTCTATAAGTCAGAAAAACAATGTGTGTTATAAGGAGGGTTTGCTGTGGGATGTGAAGGTATCCATGCCTGCTTTGCTGAAGGAAAAACTTGTTCCACGTCTCCAGAAAGCTGAATTTACAGCAACTCATTTTATTGGCGGACACAAGTAAGTTAAACACAAAACACCTCATAGGCTGACTCAAAATACATACGAAAGATGGAGGAGTCCTTAACTCTATAAAGAGTTGTTTCTTTGAAGTGCTGAATCTTGACGAGTATAGGTTGGGTCACTGCCTGGGCCTGGAACATTGCCCAGATCCACATGTAGCCTCTGTCCTTGCAAGAAAAACAATAGTTAATGTGTTTCTGATGTTTCGAGGGGAACAATCTAAGTCACTTTGATTCAGTTATGTTTGTAGTGCTACACTGGCTGCATTATCTGCCTCCTCATTGCTCCCCAGGCCTGAAGTGCATCACAAAAATCTTCCAGACATCTGTCTATTAGGGAGAGTAAATTGCTGTATAAAATTTTTTGTGTAGGTCAGGGGAATTTAGGTGATTAATAAGCTGTATTTTACTGCCTTAATACATTGTTGAGGGAGCCTAAATTTTTATTTAAGGTGTTTTTTCTATTTCTGCTGCACTCCATCTCTGTGCTAATGTAATCTCAGTATTGACCAAAGCAAGGACTCAGCTTAGAATCACTTCTCATGCCCTGTGCAGTAGAATAATCACTAAGCACATTATTCAGTTTTCAGAAGTAATTAGTTGGTTTTTGTGAGGGGGCTCTTGTTCAACTGGTGGCTGCTTGATTACTTGAGCTGAATGAAAAGGACATGCAGTAGTAAATTACTGCAAGCAGGCTGTCGGAGAAAGCAGGGCAAATTCTAACTTCAATCTGCTTATTTGGCACTAACTGCATGCAATCTGTTTCTGACCATGTGTGAAAGCTACCTGCAGGCAGTCCGCTGTTCAGTAAGCTATCAGGCTGTAAGGAGACAGCATTTTCAGCCTGCTATGCACCAGAAGGCAAACCTTTAATCAGTATCTTTTGAAAAAGATCATGATTAATAAAAATCTGTGAAATTCACTTCTGTGATTATAGCAGCAAGTACGCTGCAAATTCATTAGAGTCAATTTTGACCCCACTAGAGTTTAGAAAATAAATTACTACTGGCCAGATTTATAGGTGTTCTAGGAAAACAAATTTGCCTGTCTTACCCCTGTTTCCCAGATGTGTATATTAAATGAGTATTTGGGGCTATGTAAAATTTAGTGTTGGACATAGCTATTAGACAGCAAAGAAAATACTCTAACTCAAACGTTCTTTTGAATGAAATATGTATTAATTTTCAAAGGCAAGTCAGTCTTTCATTACTTCATTCTTTTCATGGTAAGCCACAGTGTGGTAAAAGGGAAGTATAAATGATAACCAGATACTGTCTATAAATACATTTATCTTTTCTGTTTACAGTCTTCATTGTGTGCATTGTCCAAGAAACTTTCATCTCGAATGATGTTGACCAATTTCCTTTCAAGTACTGTATTTTTACTGAAGCTTTTAACTGAACAGGAAGAAAGGAGATATAAAATCCACCACTTCTTAAATCTTCATGTTCTCTCACTCTCTTTGTACATATAGAGTAAAAGTCATAGTCTTCCCTTCCGCACTACCATAGGCTTATACAGCACCTTCTGAATATGCTTCAGTTTGAGTTATGGATAGTGTGGAATGGAGACCTATCCATGCACTGTCCATCTGTCCTGGACATTTGCACATAGACTTTCTCTAGTGTCATTCACACATTCTTAATTTTAGCCCTCTCATTTCTTTGTGTATGCAATAAGGCTCTAAACTTTACATCAGTAATAGATTTTTCGTAAAATATTTGCTGGTTACAGTTAGAAAAATTTGTGTAAATGCTCTCAGTCTAAAAATAAACCCTCTCAAGATCTTTGAACCTCTTTCTTGACTCACTTAATAGAACAGCCTAATGTCTTAATAAGAGAAGGGTCTGATATTTGGCCAGAAAAGCCTCAGACCCTTTGTCAGAGATGGACCCTTAATTGAAGGCCACTTTAAAAACAGAGCCAAATACAGAAGGACCAGGCTGCTGCTTGCGGGGCTGCCAGCTGCCATGACTTGCCTCCCACTGAGCTGCTGGCAAAGTGCAAGGTGTTTGGGACTATCCCTGCACAGAATGGGGACATTGCAACCAGCACACAGTTATTTCACAGTCCTGTTTTCTTCTTGGCTCCTTTCAGGTGAGGAGCAGTAGTCACTGAGGTAGCCTTCCACAAAATGGACATTCTCTGGTTCAGGTCTGGCCCCTGTGTCCCTCTGATCTTCTGTATCTGGTTGATATTTTTCAGTGCAGACTGGGTATTGAACAGACAAACCATTTGTACCACTCTCACTGGAGAGGAAGCATAGAACCTTTCACCAGGGGTATTTCTTTTTGAAGAGGAAGGTATTTGGTTCTTGGGAGTTGACTTGAATGACTCGGGTGATCAACACAACTGCTATCAGGATCTGTCGCTGTGTGTTCCCTGGGATACCATTAAAGACAGCCAACATCAAAGCACATGGCTGCCCAAAGCTGGCCATGTTGGGCTCTTCAAACATGTGCATCAGTGCAGACTGTAAATATGCAAAGGGAAATACCTCCTGTTGTCCACCAGATACAAGAGTGCTTTCCATTAGAGTGAAGCTTCCACACATATGTAGACTCTTTCTTTACATGAAAGGCAGGAACTGGCTGGGTTTTTTGGCATTGTCTGGGAAAACAGTTTCAGAAGTCTTCCACTTGGTGTTTCTGAGCCTGTTTTAGTGGCTTCCTCAATATTCCCCAGACCATGTATGGCTCTGATGTGTATTCCAAAACCTAGTATGACACAGAGAAAAATCTCTGTGTGAAACAGTATGTGCACTAATTCCTTAAACAAAAACCATTTTAATTCACCCTGCAAGTAACATAACATAAATAAAGTTATAAACTTTTCTGGCTTTTAAAATGAATTTATTTAGTCAATTTATTTATTATTTTCTTAGCTTTGTTTTTACCTAATTTACCAAGATAACAAAGCTCTTGAGATCTTGCTATCAGTCCATCTATGGCTCACTAATACATTTTTAATCGTTTGGGGTAATTTAATCTCAATTTAGACTAAGAAAGGAAATCTTGATGTTCCTTTTTTTTTTTTTAATGAGAAGAGAAAAAGAAAGCAAAATCAGTGCTCCTATTGAACTGGACTTGCAGAAGTTAGTTCTTTTGCATTCTGTTTGGCAGTCACCAGCTTGCTATTCATCATGAATATTTTGCTGGGAAAGAAATCAATATTACATTCCTTTTCTCATGTTCAGGGGATATGCAGGAGAACCCAGGGCAATCAGCTGGGAAGAGAGAGATTTAAGAAAACTGAGATCTAGGGAAACACTTGCTTGCTCAAGCAGTGTAACTAGGCTCCTTATGCATTGTGTAGGGAGTGTTAGTATGGTAAAGCTTGCAGAGAAATGTTTGATTTTTTTTCAGTAGGATATCTGATACAAGCACACAGAAAAAAGTGTCTGGGTACAACCCTTTTTCGGATTTCAAATGGAAGAGTTCAGCTTGCAAAAACAAAATTCTACACGAGTCAGCACAGTGATTAGGGAGTCGGCTGTATTGCCCTGCAGAAAATCATGTGGAAAGGAATGTATCTGTACCTGTCTCTGGGAGTTACACATCCAGTTCTGGTTTACAGGAGAGCCTGTCTTCTACTTTGAATTTCCACATGATCTCCCAGGGAGTGAAGTACCTACTTCAGTTGGTCCTTTCTCACTTAACAGTTAACAGGGAGCCTGGTGGTGCCTCCATCCAGTTTCACCCTACGTTCTTTAGAAATATCTAGCCTGCTAGTTCAAGGCTCTTTACAAGTCAGCATTTAATTGTATGTACAAAGCAAATGCAAACAGCTTCCTTGGGAGAGACTGAGACAGAACTGCCCAGAATAGTCTGTAGGCCACTGACCAGAGGGAAGACATTGAGAGCTTGAACTGCGGCAAACCAGTTCAAAGAGGGACTTTAAACTGTTTGCTGTATCACAGGGAAATGTTCTACCAGGGAAATACCAGTTAATGCTTTGTGCACTGCACGCCCCCAGTGGCGTGTCCAAGAACTTGTATCAGGTAAAGCACTGTTGGCAAAAGGATTTTGAACTCTGTTAGGACTAATGGGGCTGACTAACATGGCTCTTCTGAGCTATGGGTGGTTTTGCCTATGCCCTCTAGAAGATACTTAGGCACTTAGAGGATAGTGGTAACTGAGTGAGGGCTTTGAGATGATACATTACAGGTGTGAGTAGTTGTGGATAAAGCTCAAAGTCATCTCCCCAAGCTGATACAGAAAATAAGAGGCAGAGTTGTGAACTGAACCCAAACATCCTAAATCTTTCCATGGAATCTTACCCTTAGCATGCCCCAAGTCTTAAATAAAGTTAATAATTGTTGTTGCAAGGTCTACAGGATCTCGTGCTAAAAGTAAATGAGAAAGAAGTACTTTTGGTGCAGTACAGCCTGAAACACTGGGTTCAAATCTGCAAGCCTTTCTTACTGTGAAAAGGAGCTTTAACTGTGGCTTTAGCAGATGTATAGCTCACCGGACCGAGACCTTGGTTAACATATGTTCTTTCAATGCTTTGCATTCATTGTCAGACTATTTAAATTTCAGATTTTATGAATGAAGAGTAATGCTCTTCAACTCATTCTTTCTTCTTGTACCATTTCATACTTTCTGAATGTAGTGATAGCTGTTTGGTCTGAGTTCTGATGTGTTTGTCATGGTTGTGATATATAGACCTTAGTCTAAAATGAAAGGGACAAGGCTAGAGCTCAAGTGCCTCTTGCATATAGAAAGGTATAGAGTATAGATCTCTCTCCAATGTGAAATGAAAATGCCATATACTCTGAGCATGCGAGGGTAGAAAAGAATGCTCCTTAAAAATAGCCACAAGGCTGTGGGATTTCCCAGCTAGTGGATACATTTTTTATCTAATTACCAGAGAAAACAGACAGGGTGACATCAGCACTTTATTGAGAGAGAACCATAAATACCTAATAATTTATTTGATTATCACATAAAATATTTACTTCTTGCATTGTCAAAGCCCATGGTTTTCTCAAGCTATTTCCCATTTTCAGGTAGAAGACTTGGCAAAATTCAAGTGGATTCACATTCAGAGCTTGCACTGGGAAAAGACAGGGGGAGAGAGGAGGACTAAATGGGAATCCAAAACTGATGCAGCTCTTAAATTCTCCAGGTGGACATTACTGTCCCATTTTTTAAACCAAAAAACAACCGGAACCTGAAATAGCAAAATGCCTCTCTTTATCTGCTATTCCTTGTTCCTCTTTTATCTTCATTTTGAGGGAGGAAGAAACACTAAATTATTTTCATTCTTTTTTTTCTTGCTTTGTTCTTCTAGTTCATAAAGCGTACAAGCAAATCATCACTTGGGAAAAATAACATTAGTTGCATTAGAAAACATGCTTGCTAAGAAAACAGTTGAAAAATCCATCCAGATATTAGCTTTAAATATTGAAAAAAAAAAAAGCTCTAAAAGCTCTAATTTTATTTAGGTAGTGTGAAATACTTTCCAAAACTTATGTTTGCAATATTTTAATCTTAACAGAGCTGGATTTCACATTCAGCTCTCTTACTTCAACTAATTCTGCTGCATCTCTGAGCTGTTCAGAATCATAATTCACAAGTCTGCTAGATTAAGAGTCACACTTTTTAGTCCTCGTGAAAATTTTTGTTCTAAGGTTCACGGACGCAAAACTTTGAACTACTGACTATTTGGGAGCAGAAGGGCAGATACAGAGTGTAACTGGCATAAAATGTGCGATATTAAACATGATGTAAAATGGAATTGAATCAAAATCCTTCATAGATTGAAAGGATTCGTTTATATTCACCACACATAAACAATACATTAAAACAGTGATATGCAACTTGCAATATTTTCTCTTTAGAAGTAGGACTCCATTGTCAAAACAGATTCATAGCTTTCTGCAAGGTTAACATTCTCAGTACAGATGAAGACACTTCGCATATGCTCTAGTATCAAGATGAAATTTATTTGCCCATATAAGCTGTATGGGCTTTGAAGCAGTTGTCTTTGCAGAGAGGCACCTACTGGGATTTTCAAAAGCTCTTTAGCAGATAATAAAGACATTGTGTAGATATAATATTCTTCCATCACTGGTTAAAGCATGTGACATAATTCCCCAAAAGATTTTCTACACAGAAGTTTGTGACTGAGAGAGAAAAATCCTGCAATACATGGTATGCTTCTATTCTTAAGACAAAATAACAACATGAATAGCACTAGTGAGAACTTGAAAGCAATTTAGACTGCTGGCTGCACTTTGTCCACATTTCAAACTGTTCTCTGATGTCTCCACCATGCCTTGACAATATGGCCAGCATCTCAGTTTTTCATATCATTCCCAGTCTCCTACTAATGTCTGTGCACTGCATGTTCCAACTCTGTGAGTGCCCAGACTCCTTTTCTAAAGTGTTTTTATGGCCCTTTAACAGATCCCTGTGGAACTGAGCATCTCATAGTCTTTTAATGTGTTTTTTGTGACAGTGGCTTTGGGGTCATTGGGGAAATATTATCCCATTTTTGCAGATGGAACACATTAGGTTCCTTACAAAACACAGTGGTGGCAGTTTCTTTCCTTTAAAGCACGGCTGCAACACATGGACACACTGCTCCATCGGTTCACTCCATTAATCCTATACTTTCAGTTTAATGGATTTGTATGTCTTTTGATGTAGTCAGTTGTCTTCATCTATATCATAGACAGTGCTTGATGAATAATAATCGTTTCTCAGCCAAAAGCAGTAGTGAACTAAAATTTCTTGAGATACTGCCTCTCTCCTTGTGAGAGCTTTGTAGACCTATTTTGTACACCCAGGAGCTTCAATTCAATCTAGTTAATTTTGGGTGTTGAACTGAACCAGCCTGAACCTCTGAATCTTTGAAGGTTCATCTATCACTGAATAGTGCAGCTGGACAGAGGGAGACAGTTGAATAGAAGTCAATATGCCAACTGTTCCTTCATTTGTTATTGCCATATTAATAAAGTTGATAGAGTGTAACTAATCCATCTGTTCACAATTTATTCCCTAGCAATAAGATACAATTTCACTATTTCATGAGCTCACTCTTAGATTAATTTTATTAGAATTCCTTCCATAACATTTTTAATCACTTTTCATCCAGTTTTAGCTGTTTGTAAAATAGTAGAAAAAAATGGACTAAAGAGAGATGAAAGGATTTAATGAGAAACCTGGGTCAGCTTAAATAGACCCAGATCAAATAAAGTTAAGTCAGCAAGCCTATAAAGGCCAACAGAAAAGCATCCAAAATTACCTCTTTCACAGGAAGCTTTGTTCTGTCGTGTCTAAAATGTAAACAGGCAAAAGCAATAAGGCAGCCCTGGTAGCATCATAAGGCAAGGCAGGGCTGCGGTGCCTTAGGAGAGGTGGCTGGATGACCTGCCAGGCTGATGGGCAACGCTGGCCGAAGGTCAGAGCTCGATGGGTGGAGAGGTCCCCTCCCTTCTTTGCCAAGAACTAGTGAATGAGGATTTTCTCATCCACTAGTTCCCAGACATGTGTGGGCTCTGGATGTTAAAAAGATGCAGGATTTTGGCTACGTGTTGGTTGTATGCAATGCTGAAATGAATTCCTGTGAGCTCAGTTATATTTCTCTTGTTGTTTAGTTTAAAACATTGTGACAGTCTGATCCGTTATTAGTCTAGTAGGGGCAGTCTTCAGCGATTTGAGCTGGGTGCAATCTCGGACATGAGTACCTAAGCAGAAATTACCTGTCTTTCAAAGTGTTGAACACACCATTCTCATAGATTGCTAGGTGTTTTAACACAAATGCCAGAAGGAGTCTCACTGAGAAAGCTGAGAGTAGAGCCTAAATACAGGCATCCTGTGTGGGAGTTTCCAAAGCATTCAATTCATTAACATAAATTTACTTCCACTGAAAATTACAGTTTTAGCAACAGCTTTGAATAGGCAGATTTGGGTTATTCCAGAAAAATTCTTCAAATTCTACCTTCCTATTTTAAAATGCCTTTTTTAAGCTGGCAGGTATCAGAAGCTGTAGGTACTAAAAATAAGTTTATTTGTGTTATGTGATGCTCTGTCACTGCTGGAGCACTGACCACTCAAATGAACACAGACGGACAATTTGTCTCTATTCGATATGAGCTTTCCCAGGAAAGTTAAGGGCTTCTTACCTTCTCTCCTTTTAACTGCTTCCAGTCTGGTGAAAGCTTATGGGGTTAATCTGTAGGCAATTATTCTAATTTCAGAGTTATCATTCTTTCATTAGGGCAGAGGTGGTGAAAAAGGTACAGCAAGTAAAAATCCATTAGTAGTTAAGTTACATCTCTAAAGCATAATTGCAGCTATAGTGATATTATCTGTATGACATTCATTCCATGATATTAGCTGCATGACCATGGATCATCTTTATAATGCTTTGGTTATCTCTCTCACACACATCTATACGATTTTAAAACTAGTATATTTTTCAATATTTCTGTACAGCTGAATGAAATTATGTATGTATATGTATAAGCATAAGTATATAATTGAGAGGAAATAGAGTGTGGTTATTGAAAGCTGAGCTAAACAAAATTCTTATTAAATCAAACACCTAGACTATAAATGAAATAACATGTACATTAATGGCTCCAAATTAATAATTTGTGAAAACTGTTGAGATCTGTAGAGTAGCAGGCTCAAAAATCTGTCTGATCTATTCATAAAGGCTAAAACTTATTTCCTTTATGAAGAAACAACTTCACTGTAGTGTAATCTGAACAGAAACAATTCTCATTTCCCACAGCAGATGGACTCCAGAAATGTTAACTCTCTAAGTGCACTGATGTTGCCTGAAAGCTATCTAGATGTACAGAGGAAAGCTTTTTTCCTCTTTTATTTGCTAGTGTCCAGAAAATCTTCTGTAAAGATAAAAGAAAATTTACTAGTAAAATACCAAACTTATAAAAAGTCAATTCTAACTGTGCACTGAAGTACGAAATGCGGGCGAATTTTTCTTTTGATTCCAGTCCAGATATTTCAAGGGCCTTTTTATGTCTGCCTTCTAAAATTGAAGGTTTGCAGGGAGAACAGACACAGAGCAAGAGCTATCATTTAAGTTTACATGTCTGGCTCTCATCTTTGCCATGACTGATCTTTTGTAAACATACTTAAGATCACAGGATGTTTCATCTTTGGGCAAGGCAAGAAGGATGTCATGTCACTGCAGCACCTGAAAAAAACACTAAAAATCTGCAGATGGTTAGAAAAGGCCTTAGTGTGCCATACCTTGGTGGAGCTGTGGTAAATCTACAGCTGCTGGAGATTCATTTTGTACTTAATATTAAATATGTCAATGATGATATTAATTTTGGTCTCCCACAAAAGTAAAGATGAAACAAATAAGACTTGTTCAGTGATACACAATATCTCTTGACCTTATAGTTTTAGATGTGAACTACATGTTAAACACAAACAACGTCCTTTAAAATTTGTGGTCTGCATACTTTGAAGACACAACAAAGTCAAAGGGAATTGGTGATGTAGTTTGACCTGCATATTGATTGTGATTAGTAATAAACCAGCCACATGAAACTGTTGTTAATTATATTGTCCAAGGAATGCGATTAAAATCAGGTTTTTTTGTTTAAACACATACCCTGAGCAGAGGTATGAACAAGAAAATCCCTGGTAAGTTATTTTATGGCACTATGTTGAGAGCAATGGCAGCACATTCAGGAATTTCAGGCTTTCTTGTGAAGTCCTGTGCAAATTATTTTACTGCAAGGTAGGAGCTTTCTGATGTTAATGTTAGTTGAAGTGATACTGTCAAATAGCTGTACAGAGTGTCCAGACCCAGAGGCTCCAAGATAACATCACAGTTTAACACTAGAAGATAGTGACATTCAGTCATAACACCTTTCCCTAGTTATAGAGCATTAAGCAGAGAACAGGGTAACTGTACAAAAGAACCCACACATACCTACCACTTCTCTGACTTTTTGTGCACAAAAATGACCTTAACCCTTTGAAGTCAGTGGGAAGATTTTATTTTTTTTTTAAACTTTTTTTTCCCCCACCATGGAATTTAATGAGATCTGAATAATCGTGAGACAAGTATTTCAATTTGGTTTTTGATTGCATAATCAAATACCCACCAGTATTGACTAAATTCCAGGATGGATTCATAGCTCCACCTATAACAGTGGCACATTTCCTACTAACTGTCAAGTTTCACATTGACAGCATTAGGGCATAATTTTCATTTGCTCATTGGTCTAATTTAAGCATAGCATCCTAGATGTAGCATAATTCATATTACATGACAGTTGCCAAATTAATTTCAATAGCATTTTAGAAAATAAAAATAGAAATAATCATATTTCAGTGAAGAAAATACTATATTTTTTTATTTTTGGAGAAATTACATTTTATTATTCTTTTTCAATTCAAGAATGCTCCTTCTTGAAATGAAAACACTCCAGTAAAAGTGTGTTTCCATTTTTATTAATTTTTTTGTAACTAATTAGTATTATTAAGCATATGCAATTATTTTAAAAGGCAAATTTTGAATTATAGAACCTTACCATGACTAATATTCCGTTTAGACAGAAAGGGCTACGACACTATTTTTCATACAATATTTAAAAATAAAAGTACCTTAAGTAATGGTTCCCATGGTTAAATTTTCATATTATCTCCTTTCTCATAAAATGATCTTTTGCACTGTTTTAAGTCCCAGTTTTGCAGCTTTTTGATTTTGGTAAAAAAAAAAAACCAAACCTATTGTGTTCTGGTGAGCTTGTCACAATACAGAAATGAGGGTGAGACAATGAAATATGAGATAGTAGACACTATTTCTTAAGCTAACACTGACCCTAGAATGTTCCTTTCTTCTGACGAAGCAACTGGCAATAGCACCAGTTTTGGGCAATGCAGCATGGAGGATGAGTATGTTGACAAAGTAATTTGAAGAGAGACTCATCTGAACCAATGTAGATATATCCCTCAGAATTGTTCTAAACTCTTTTTACAGTTGAGGGAGAAAGTAATTTTTAGGATATGATTCACTTTATCCTGAAGTGCACATCTATAACAGATTAAAAACGTGTCCTACTTTCTAGCTGGGGCTTTTCTCTGCAGAAATTAGAAAGGAAAACTGGAATGAGCATCTCATGCAGCCATATATACTGTAGATGTCTAAAATGACCAAAAGAATTGCCCAATATCATAAATGCTGTGATGTCATTTATATAATGTCAGTGGATGCTTGAACATTATAAGTGTAAGGCACAAAGTTGATATAGCCCATTACTTAAAATATAAGAACCTACATGTGCTAAAACTTACAGTAAGGAATCACTATTTGTCTGGGTATTTGGTCTGAAATTTTTGGGAGCTGGTGACACCTCTGGCCTTCCATACAGAATAATGTTCAAGTTTTCTAAAAGCCAATAACAATTTTCACTTCCAAATTTTAAGAAAGTTAATTTTAAATTGATTGGTAGGTATTCCATGTTGATACTGCTAATTTTTTAGGCATCTGACATTAATTAATTCTCATAAATATTTCTGCTAATGCCCATAAAATTTATCAGAAATTACCAAACTCTGAGAAACTCAGCTTCTTATGAAGTGTGTTTACAGTGTGTGCTGTTGCATTAGCAGATTCTGGTTCTTTACTACATCCTGTTGATTTAATAACTAGTCCATATTTCTGTATTCAAGCATAAACATAGATAAAATATTTCTGTGTTAACTGTGGGTCTTAGTGAACTCTTCTTTAACTAGAACATGAAAAAAGGTCAGATTCTTTTCTCTGAAGAAAATTAATTAAAAAGAGAATGTTTTTAAACATAAGTATGTCCATTATTTATGTTACCCTTATATTAGTGTCTGAGGTTTGCTATGGGTTACATCTCACATGAAGACCTGTAAGAAGACTATATTTAAATCCTTTCCTTCAGTACCCCTAATAAGTTTTGTAGCTGTTCTACCAGCTCAAACCTTTTCCCCTTAAAATTTTTCTTTTTTCTTTCTTTTCCTTTATGCACCTGTATGCACCTGAAGCTAATTTGAGGCATTTTGTCACAGAAATGTATTCCATATGACTGCACATATGCATACAAAATCGCTAAGGGCAAATAGGTAGAGGTTGTATGGTAAGCAGAGACAACACGACATTACATGAATATTACATATGTTTGCCTTAATAAATTTTCTTGTATCTTTGGCAAATGTAGCCTCTTGTACAATTACTGTGAATTGCTATGATTTATTACAAAACCATTGCCTGAATGGAAAAAAAAGATTCTAAATTCTACATTAAAAATATATATTGAAGAGCAAAGGATGAATGAATCGCAGAACCAACCCCAAATAACTTTGTTCCTCTTTAAATGTCCTTGAAGAGGATTTCAAAGTCATGTGGATGGATGCAGTACTGTCATTTTCACAGATTTCATTTTAATTCAGGACTGTGGTTCCCGAATTCGTCCAGAGGAGTCCTGTGGCTTGCAGCCGCTGTCTCATGAATACCTCTCAGCAATTTCACAGACAGTGTTTAAGACCTGTGAAGCTGGAGACACAAAAGGTTTGTATTTAACCCTCTTTCTTCTGAAAATTAACTCATGCACCTCATCAAGGTAAAACTGGAAACAATGTTTCCTCTTTTGTATGGACAGGCGCTAACCTAAGCACAATAAACTTAACTAATAGCTTGTAATAGTTACAGATTTTCCAAAACAGGTTAATTAGTTTATGTGACATTTTTTCGTTTACTAAGTTACTAATCAGTGATCCAACAATGCTTGTGTGATTGTCATGTAGCCTTTAAAATGCCTTTAAATGTAGCCTGAAATATTTCCATCAAAACCACTTAAAATAAAAATGCTTTATTCTAAATGGAAGGGATTGTCTACTCAAAACTTAGCTTTAGAAAAACAACACAACATTTTGATCCATTTGAATTTTGTATTTCCACTTCTACATTGGAAGCACAAAAACAATTTACAACTTGAAGCAGTAAAGTATGTGTTTTTACATATATTGATACCTTAAAAAATGAGATGGACAAATCAAACATTATACAATAACCAATACAATCAAGACATCTCTTTGGTTTAGTGAGAACTCAGATTAAAACAGATTGTCAGACAGATATTCACATTTAGGTCACAGCTGCATGAAGATTTATGCAAATATACTTTAACAATTCTGAATAATCCACAGGACTACTCAGGTATGCACCCTTATTCATAGCTTAAATTGTTGCTGGATTAGACAGTAAGTAATTTTGTTCAATTCTTTATTAGAGAAATGAAAAATAACCCAACACTCCTGTATGGTCTATTAACACAACTGTATTTTTTACCTTCTCATAGATAGGAGCAGCTTCTCACAGCAGTAAATTTGCACAAACTCATGGAATAATCAATACAAAGTAAAAGGAATGTGGGAACTCCCTGAATGCATCACTTCATGTGAAACAAAGGCGTATATTAATGTTGTGTTATATGAAGGGAACGCACAAAGGAGGCATGGTGGTACATGGCAGCATATTTTAATCACACAGCAAGTTGTGAATTATAAAGAAGCACAACCCATGCTGTGCTACTATATCAGGACATAAATTTCTGACTAGAAAGCCCAAACCAAATCCACAGAAGAGTCCTGAGGCAGACTATCTCTTTCTCCTGATACATAACATGCTGCTTTTGAATACCCCATCTAGCTAAGTGAAGCTGAATATAAAATGTATTTTACAGCCTTATTGCTAATAATGTACACATTTAAAATGGAAACAAACTTCAGGAGATGTAGTCTCAAAGGACAACAGGGAAGAATAAGTTCTGCTTCTAAAGCAAAGATTGCCAAGAGCTGTCTAATGACCTAGAACTGAGGTTTGCAGTATCTGCCAACAAGTGGCTGTATAGTTTTAATGTATGTCACAACTTCCAACTGGAACTGGAAAGCATGGCTTTTTGTGGAAAATCATTCCAAATTTGTAACAACTGAATGATATCCCAGTCCTGGCAGTGAACGTTTTCCTAACACATGGGAGCAATTGCAAATTCCTAGCTAAAGCAGCAACCTCTCCTTAAATAAGTTAAATTTTCAGAGAAGCCAAGCAATGTTGTTTCCCCTCAAGAAAACTCAAAATTTCTGCAGAAGTAAGGCAGTGTCATACATTGTTCTTAGGCCAGGGAAGAGCTTAGTTGTAGATGGATACTGAGGTACTGTCACATCAAAATGTACCTGTGCTGGCAAATCTTGTGTTTGTGCAGACATAGGCAGAGGCTGAGGCAGAGCAGCAGAGACAGAGATGAAACCTTAGTTCTTCTGATGTTACTGGTAAAAGTTATAAGTCTGCTTTGCAGTTCAGTACAACCAGGAGTTCAAACTTTATTTCTAGTCCTTTGATGCAGTGCAGAGACAGTAGTTCAGGGTCTAACCAAAGGCAGAAGTAGCTGCCTCCTGTCCTAGTCACCATGGCACTATTCTTTGGAGGAAGCTCAGCACCTTACCAATGTGCATTTAATTTACACCTTTTCATTCTCTCTGGGTTGTTTGTTTTTTGGTTGTTTTTTTTTTTTTTTCCTTTTAAAATCAATACATTGTACAAATTGGAACATTCAACGGGGGAAGTTTCTCTTTTCCATCATTTGGATCATGGAATGAAATTATGATTTTTATAGCAACAAAAATCCTTTTTCCTTCAGAAAAACCCCTTTGATTCAATGGAGTTGGAACCTGTCATAGAAAAATTACTTCTCTGTTCAGTATTGCTTTATTAACAATAACACAGAAGTCAGCAAGCACTAAACATGTGTTTCGCTTCTCAGAGAGAGAAAGAATTGATAGAGACCATGAGAACCCCAAGTTGTGCTAAATTCCTGGATGTGAATTGGGCTACTGCAGTCTGTGGAAATTTTTTGTGCAGACAATTACAAAATCTGGTGGGTAAGAGGTCACAGCTTCACTTCTAGTGTTCTGCCTCGCTGCTATAACATACATATTTTAGCTGTATCCAGCTTTCCACATTTTCCACAACTGTATCCAGTTTAACATAATTCTGTACAAGCTCCCTCTTTGCATTCAACAGCTATCTGAATTTAGGTCCAGTGAAAACATAAACTAATGTTCAACTAAATGAGTGTCTCTGATTACAAAGAGTAAATTTCAGTTTGGACATAAGTTTGTAGGCCTAAGGCCATTTATTCTGCAGCATGAAAATAATGTTCTTTTAAAAATAATTTAATTTTTGTTGGTTAGAAATGCAGCTAAAAGAAAAAAAGTCTATACCCTATTCATGGAGAAATCATTTTTTAAAAGTCTCAGGATGCCAAATAGACACCAAATGTAAAAGTAAACTACTCATAAATCAACAAAGTATCTTTAGCATCAATTTAGATTAAATATTTAAATTTGGAGTTGTCAGTTTAGCATTTTTTTTCTTTTTATATAGATAATTGTTTGGCACTGTAGAAAAACTTTGATTTTGATCTTGCAAGTAAAACACGTGTATTTGTGGCTATGACAATGGGAAAGGCTGAATAAAAGAGCCTGAAAGCCTTATCCCGAAGAAAGGAAAGTATTAAATTAAGTATACAGCCTTTATTGGTTAAAACTTTTTAGCCTTAGGCTAATATTTTTTTAATACAAAGTAAGCAGTCCTAATGAATTTTTTTTAAAGTATATTTCTTTTCATACCATTTAGGAGAACAGTTTATAGGAGCACTGGCAATGTTTAATCTCGTGTCTTAAGCGGAAGATTTATGTATGCATCTGATAAACTGTTTTAATGAGACAAAAATCTAGTTTACTTTCACTCTTCCTGTGGAACCCTCTTACTTACAGGCTTTCATAAAACTTTTTTTTTACCAGTTTTTAATTTGGGGTTAAAAACCTAACAGCAGCTCTCTCTTTCTTGCTCTGTGAGTTGTGGGGAAACTTTCCCTGGAAGAGCCAATGCTAACTCTTTTAGCTGAAGCACCACAAAATGAAGGCTGATTGAAATGGTGCTGAAAGCCACATTGCATACTGCTACCTTATATAAACAGGGAAAAAACTCAATTTATAATTGCAATTAAAAAATAAACTTAGTTTCCAAACTAATATTATTTGTTTGCAGTTTCTCATAGTTAATTGTCTTCCTCTTTTACATATGAGTTTCATTATATCTTTTAATGCAATCTTATTTTTGAAGGTTAGGAATATATTGACTAACTGTTGTGAAGTTACAATAGGAAAAGTTAATAATAACTGGATTTAAAATGCATAGATTAACATGTATTATTTTTAAAATCTACATAAATATAAAACCTGCAACTACTCTATTAGCATTAAATATCAGTGCCTCCTATAATCCTAAATTTATCTCCATATATCCTTGTTCTCTCAGGTTTTTTTGCATTTGCCACTAACCTTTAGCATATGCCCCAAAAATGGATCGATTTTTTTCTTAATATACCTAGAGAGCTATTGGATATAAATCAAACACACTATTTGAAAGAAGCTTTTTAAAAGGTACTTATCACTTTCAGTTGCCAAACTTTAAACTTTTATTGTTCAGATGTTTCATCTCCTCAATATTAATTTTATATAGTTCTACTTTTTCAGTTTATTATCTAAAACCAGATCAGCTCATAAAGGCATGGAATGTTAAGAAGAAAATACCATAAAATGAAGGATCTCAATGTAGACATTGCCAGAACTTTTATGTATTCATTTTCAAAGAAAAATTACAAGGTCAGGAAAGATGTGTCCAGTTTTCATATATTTTTGGAATGCTGTTGTAGTCTGAGTCCAGACCTCAAACCAACCAACCATTCTGTCCCTGCTCTATTACTCAAAAGGCACAAAGCAATAAAAGGTGTCTGCATGGCACCCATTGCTGTGTTGCCTGAGACCTTGCACTTTCCAGTCTTTTCATATGACAGCGATGAAGCTGGGAATGACCATTTAGCCATGGATGGCAAATGGGGCGCAGAAGGAGCTAAGGGCAAGGTCCAAAGTGGCGATAGAAATTTTGAAAGTTCAAAGCATGCCTAGCCCCAGAGGTGGCCAGGAAGCCACATCCTGGAGCAAGGGACCTTAGAGCCAAGGGATGGCCAGCATGAGGAAAGGATTCACAGTGGCCCGCACTGGAAAGAAAGGGAAATAGTCTAAATTCAGCCCTTGGTTTCCCAGCTGAGCAGAGAGTGCTCTTTAACTGGAAGAGCACTCTTTGCTCCTGGTTATCCACTTTGATTGAAGTGGATTTTATCCACTTTAGATAAAAATTCACTTTAACCTCTAGATAACCCCTCTCTTCAGCCAAATAAATCACCAGGTTACAATCATACTATTTTCTCATCCTAATGAATTTTGAACTTTAAAGCAGTCCTCAGCTAATGAGAAGAGTGGGAAAAGTTATCTTTAAGGATGAACAGGAAGGTGATTAGGACACAGGTGATGCAAATCTGGAACTCCTTTGGGCAAGGAGTGTTGAGCAGCTCCATCTCTCCGCTTACACCCCAGCACCTTGGGCCTGAGCATCCCTCCCTCCTCTCCTTGTGCCACGCTGAACTGGGTTGCTTGCCCAGCGGCAGCCTTCTGGAGGCATCAGGGGAGCCAGGTTATGCTCACTGAGCCACCCTGTGGTAAAGTCAGTGTCCAGGCTTTTGTTTAGGTCCAGTCTGCCATTACTTGCTCTACATCATCTGCAAGTGCAGCTGAGGGTGGGGTGAACCTCCTCTGCACAGGCAGGAAGGAGTGGCAGCTGTGCAGGCTGCACAGCAGCAGGAGCTGGGTGGTCGTAGCACCATGGGACATAGTCCACCCTTAGATGTACCAGTGCAGGCTTCCATACAGACAATTCTTGGTGTTTTTATTTAGAAAGACTTTTTTTATCTGCTAAGATAACTCACCCTGCTACTTACCAAAACATATTCACTTGGGACTTTTGCTTAGGCTGCGTTCCTGACAACTCCCTTGCTCCTGGGGTGGCAGCTGTCTCTCCCATGGATTCCACACAGCCTCCCACTCAGTCCCTGGCCTGATACATGTTGACAGGCAGCAGCCTTGGTTTTTTGCTGTGGCTTGTTTTGTAGCAGCAATCTCTCACACACAGCAAAGCACACCCAGCTGGCTGCTGAGCTGCTGCCCAGTAGTAGTGGCGGTCACAAACTCTAACGCCAGATCAACTCTGCAAACATTTGCTTTTGGAGCTGTTTGCTGGGCTGCAATGAGAAACCCAACTGCACTAGCAATGCCTGACAGCATTGACACAAGGACCTGGAGGCCTCTGACTTTTTTCTTGTGTAACGCCTTTAAACAGATGAAAAAGCAGGTTTTGCTGGTAGAGCTATGCAGACACTGGGAGATACTGTCAGGATGGTGCACTTGTATGGGTGAGAAAAGTGTTGATCTGAATATAAAAGCAACTCAAAAGTTTTCTGTCTTCCTTCAGAAGCTAAATATACCTCTGAATTCCTGTAGGATTTTGGAAATTAATAGCTTTACAGAACAAAAGTAACAGAACCACTCAACCTTTGGTTAGAGATGCCTAAAACTCACTGAATTTTTGTAATCCCTCTTTATGCTCCAAATCTGTAAAATCATTTTTGAAAGTAGGGATCAGGTTCTAATAAATCACATAGATTATTAATCTCATCTTACTTTCACCTTCTGAAATGCATATGTGTAGTCTTGGATGGTTGTCTGAACTCTCACAAATTAAAGAAATTAGTATTCCTGAGGGAAAGTCATCCTTTCATTATCTGCACATTATCTGTATAATCTTAGATTCATTTTTGTATCACAGGGCTCTCAAAATCTAGCTTCAATCAACTACCTAACTTTTAGATGTTTAGTGGTAGATAAGAATGAATCTTGTCTTCAGACACTTCTGAGTGTGAATATTTTCGCTTGCCAATCAGCCTTCTCCCTCGCTTTCCCTTTCTGTTATAATTTCCATGGAGAAAGGACAAGCTGCTACATGAAAGTCAATGTGAACTGAGAAATGAACCCACATACGACTGTCAAATTTGGACATTTGGAACTCTTTCATAGAAAGGAAAAACTCCTATCCTTGCTAAATGAAAAGGGCATTAACACAGAGGAAGGAAATAGTCTCTTCAAAGGGTTCAGGGGCATTTAATTTAGGGAAAATTTCCATGAAAAAATACTCAAAAATATCTCATTTGCTGTATAATAAGGCTACTCAAAAAAATCTAGAGGAGTTGCTGACATCCCATTACTGTTTTCCAGGGCAGTGGATTGTCCCTTGCCTCAGCTGCTCTGACAACAGGACCTGTGACTGGAGAGAAATAACGTGGCAGCCTTTTTTCGGCTGCCGATACTCTGTGCTTGCCAAGCCTGAGCTCCAGCGCTGTGTGGAGGGCAGAAGGGTATGTAACAGATTTTACACTTTAATTTGTTTTTTTTCATCTGGATATTTAGTGTCCTGAAGCCTTAAAAATAATTTTATGATTGATGTGTAAGAAAAATCCCTTTTTATTATAATTGGAAAAATATATGGATGGAAAATCCACAGGGGCAAAACCCAACTTTTATCCATCATTTAGCCTCATATGCAGTCACAGTTGTCTGATGTAATTTCACATGGAGCTTAGGTCACACCAGTGGAGTTTTAAGATGTATAGTGTACGTGGTTTCCAGTTAGACCTGCAGTGAGTATATAAAGAACTGTAAATGGAGGATGGATTTACATTGTTGTCACAGTTTGTCTTACACTTGACATGGAAATTGGGTTTCTTCTGCTGCATACCTGTTGCATGGCATTGCTTGTGCACACTAATCTTACCGAGTCTTCTTGCACATTCTTTTCTTGTAGTGAAGCTTCTAAGGTGATTGCTTGGAAATACAAGGTCTCCTTAATAAGCATGCTATGACTGTAAAACTGTTGAGAGAGCTCTGATCTAAGGCTCAGGTACCTTACTGAGGAAACAAGTATCCAGAAAGTAAGTAATAAATTGTTATAAAGATTTTTATAGTGTATTGTCTAGGTAAGAAAACAGTAACTAAAAGTGGCATTTTGATAAAATCCGAGGGCATTTCTAAACAAATACAAAATAATAGTCTTTCCTTTAACATTTCTTCTTTTTTTCTGGTTATTTCTTGTCCTGCACAAAGTCCTTTGTTACCATTTGGCTTTATTTGTGCCTGTGGTTTTCTCCATTACTATAGAGCTGTGGCTTTCTCCTGACGTCTTTTTCTAAAAAATCCGTAGTTTTTTATGACAGAGAAGCAGCTTGATTTATTCCTCATGTACAAAACAAGAACTCCTGGTTGACCACAGGAAAAAATATTGAAGAATTTGATAGCTTTGCTTTGATCTGTAATTTCCATAGATATCAGGCTGCTTCAATAAGCAAACATCCTTTGGACAGACAGTTGAAGGACAGCATAGGAACAATATGTCGCTATGGAAGTGGATTGCCAGGGTATTGCTGACATTTCCACCTCCTGAATGTGACCCCTCACATTCACCAGTGTCAAAACAGGACTACATTTGCTAAGGGTCCATTAAAACCAAGTATATTAAATTAATGTTTGTGAGCTTGCTTTCTTAATTCAAATATCGTTATGTTCTGACTCTCTGAGGTCACTGATCTATTCTAGTGCCAGATGAGAGCCATATCCTATGTGATCCACATTAACACCTTGCAAGAAAAATCTCTGTAAAACTAATTGCACTTGTTTCCCATTCTTCATCTTTTGCAAAAGTCTTCCGTCATTGTCTGATAACCTTCACTGCTCTGTAGAAATCTGCTGGATCACTCCTGTTACCGTTGCATAGATGTCTATTTAACTGGTTTATTCTTCTAAAGTCATGACTCTAGTGCATGTTCCCCTTTTGGTATACTTCTCCGATGTCTTTCCCTCTGATGTTATTTTTGTTATCACTTTGCAGTGGTATTAACTTTCTGTGGCATTTTGCAGTAGCATTTTTGCTTCTTTCACCAAATGAATAAATGTAGAGCCTGGATCAACTCCCTAGTGTCAGTAGAACTTAAGAACGAAGAGAGTCTTTCTTCTTATGTAAGTCAGATGAGTAAAATGGTCCTCAACTTGGGTCATAAGGTGCTGATTCTTCTGTCTGTGATTAAGGCAAACTTTAGAATTACTTTACACAGTCTAAGCAGTGTAATAGAAAAAGGGGGGGCGGGGGGGGAGGGTTCAGTTGTAACTGAAAGAATTTTCCCTGGCAGTTGTATTATTATACTATTATATACGTTCAAGCAATCTGGATTTTTATAAGGAAGCTATTGAAGAGACAGTAAGATATATTGTTTGAGAACAAATATGTTTTTATTATACAAGAGATTTTTGTAACCATCTATAAATATTTATATTTCCTATTTTTTATATTAGTTTAAAACCATTATATACCTTGTCTTGAAGCACTACAGAGATCACTGACCTCTACCCAAACCAACAACATCATAGTTTCTGTAGTAAAATAAACAGAAGGTTTCAACACTGGAAATGCAAGCAGATTGCCAAGAGAGAATGAGTGCAAACCATAAGGGCAAAAGTCATCAACCCAAGTGAGGACACTGAGATGATCTAGAATACTGTTTGATTTATGTGGTCATTTGCTGAGGTTCATTAAGAACAACAACTCACTCGTGCCCACTTCACTTCTCAAAATGTACTCAACTAGCCTGTGTGCCCCTGCATTCTGGGGTTTTGTAGGATGCCACCACACTTAGCATATTCAACTTGTGTGACTTCAGTTTCTGGAGTTCCAAAATCCCTTAGAAAGGAGTCAGGTATCTTGATCGACATTTTGCAGCATCAGAGGCAAAATCGATCCCTCAGAACTGGAAGTAACCATGAGCTCTTCCAACCCCAGCCCTGTTTTCTTACCTGCAGACCACACAGCATCTGAATTCTTGCCCAAAGTTTATTCTGAATTAAGGTGATAAAACCTCCATATACTCTACATAATTACCAATCCTTCCTCAGAAAAGCAAAGATATGCACATCTATAGTATCACTGGGTCAAATGATGTCATACCTTCCATCAAAATACTAGCAACACTCTGTGACTAAATTTATTTTCTGAATACCCTTCATAAAAAGTCAGAGTAATGCAAGATTTGACCAGGAATCAATGTAAAGCAAGTAGTGGCATTTGTGATTCACTAGACTGAAGTCTCCAATTTTTGTCCTGGGAAAAAAATAATTTGGTTTCAGGATTCTGACCTGCTGGCTTTACTTCTTGTGGTTAACATGTCATGATAAGACATTACAAACAACATAAGTGTCTGTGTTTATGTCTTTTCTTTTAAATAGGAGGTGTTAATCACCATGCTGCTGCCAAATTCCAAGTATGATAACTGCAGGCTGTTTTCTCGTAATCCCCTGTTAGTTTTATATGGGGAAAAAAAAAGGAAAAAAAAACCCCTACTTGTCTTTCTACTTCTAATGAATGCAAAGTATGCAATGAGTTAACCACTGCTGTGCTGTGTCCAGGGTCTGGGTGCACTGCAGCAACTGATGAAACAAGACGTACAGTGTAATGCTCTTTCTTGCTGAAGTGCAGCACACGTAAAATCAACTGTATGTTGATTCTTCCAGTTGATTCAGATCATCATTAACTGCTATTTTAATTTGTGTGCATATAAAACTGTGTTTGAGCTAATTTTTTCTGTTTCATAAAAACTTAAGACCACCTGCAGTGAAACAATAACACTCAGATTGGTGGAGACACGAGAAGGGATATACAGCCACAAAAACAGTTTATGAGACCTTATTTTGCTTTATGATGTGTTAGCAAGACCAATCAGTCATATGCTTGCATTTCAGACACAGTAAACAGGAAAATTTTGAAGTTTTGAGACTAAAATGATGCCGAGTAGATTTTCATTCAGTCACCTTTTAATATCTGCGGTCATTTTTCTCATCTGTTTTAAACTCTAACTAAGGGTAACAAGATGCAGGCTGTGTTGTTCTCAGGGAACTTCACATGTGTGCCTTAATTAAATTAAAGAAATAGGCGATCATAATAAAAATATGTTATCTGTATTATATTGGCTCAACAAAATCCTTTGTAACTGTGGTTAATGAGTTTTTACTGTAAGATTTATACAATTCTATTAAGACATGATGCTTTAAATTTTGTACAAGAACTTTAAAAAACACGTGAAGGAAAAGAGGTTCTAACAGGTAATTATTTATCCAATTAGAAGCATATAGAAAGATGGCCTCAATACCAAGGGGTATATGTATTTTGTTTATCATTGAGAAATACTACTCAGAGTTTAGTCTTATAATAAAGTACCATTGAGTCATGTGTAATTAAGAACAGGAAATATGAAAAGGCAATATTTGCTGAAGTACTTAAAATTCAGCTGTTAAAACAGGAATTTTAACTTACAATTTCTTAATAATATTTTAGAGTTAAGTAGTATTTTGGACATACAGGTGTTTAAATTTCCTAAGTGTGGTTAATTTATAATGATAGGTCTGGTTAAGAAGTGAATTCCACTATGCTTACACAATCTTTTAAAGCCTGTAAGCTACAATGGAATTTTTCACACAAAATGATTGCAACAGAAGACACTGAAAACATCTGTCCGCATGAAAGTGTTGTTCTTTGTCTGGTAAAATTATAGCCTTATATACTTTTGATCCTTTAGTCACCCTGCAGACAAATCTCCTACTGACTTGAACAGTACATTATTAAGCCTTGTGCCAGACCATAAAGAAAATGAGATATGACATATTCTATACACCTGAGCCATCATTTTGCTCATTATTATTGTAGAGCTAAATACAAAATCACCCCTAGAGCCCCTGGTTCAAATCATATTAAAAACCACATGGCACACACAACTACATTAAATTCATGCAACTGTATGGAAATAAATGTGGCCATAGCTACCACACATTCAATTACATTGAATAATTATTATTCTAATTAATTTAAACTCTTGATTTAGTTGGAGGAGATAAGTATTCTTCCTGGGACTATACACCACTTACTTTAGCCTTTGAGTCTTCCAAGCATTTTCTGTAAATGAAGCTGACTTGCAAAAGGTGGATGCTTTGAAAGATGCTTTGTGATGGTCTGCATACAACAACAAAATGTGCTTAACAGCTCTGCACAAGGGCAGTTTGAAAAGCTACTTTTCATGTAGGTTTTCTGATAAATGTCCTCTTCTTTCATTTGGATTTTTTTTATGGAGAAGAAGAAGATGAATTTGTTTGTTTTTCCAGGATTTACACATCTCATAGCATGGTTGGACCAATAGTTAGAAGCAGACAGGTCTTAATGATGGATGCTCCGTATGTGCAGATTTGCTGGTGCTATGCATCCACCAGCTTGGGATACATTCAGTTACAAGGAACGCACACAGACTTCTTGACTGAAAGCTAATATGCTTGTTATAATTGACTGACATCTTTGAGGATAACCTACACTTTTGATCTGCGTTTCTGTATAACTGCAAGTCCACTTTGCCTCATTTCTCTCTTCCCCAATCACATCAAGTCTTGACTATTCTCCTAACAGATTTGTTTCTGAGTGTTCAGGTTGATTTCCCTAGTGAAACAACCTGTGTTCCTCACCAATGTTGCCATCTGTCTCAGTCCTGACTCCTCCTGCTCAGCCACACCTTCTCCTAGGAGTAGGTATACATTCCCAGATGGACACCCAGACACTCAATAGCATTAGCTGTCTGGTCTAATTTCCTGACCTGCTTTACATCCTCATAACAAGCTCACTTAAGAGTGAAAATGGTGATGTTCTGCAACTCAGACCTTATTCCTTCAGAGAAGGATTGTGTGCAGTCTTGTCAGTCTTGTGATAACATTTCACAGAATCACAGAATTACCTAGATTGGAAAAGACCTTTAAGATCATTGAGTCCAGTCACTAACCTAACACTGACAAGTCCCCAACTAAACCATGTCCCTCAGCACTATGTCTAGATGATTCTTAAATACCTCCAGGGTTGAGGACTTTTACCACTGCCCTGGGCAACTCATTACAATGCCTGATAACCCTTTTAGTAAAGATTTTTTTCCTAATATCCAGTCTAAACTTCCCTTGGCGCAACTTGAGGCTATTTCCTCTTGTCCTATCACTTGTTACTTGCCTGAACAGCCTGAACACAAACCGTCTCTCTACGCTCTCCTTTCAGGTAGTTATACAGAGTGATAAGGTCTCCCCAGATCCTGCTTTTCTCCAGGCTAAACCAACCCCAGTTCTCTCAGCCGCTCCTCATAAGACATATTGGAATAAGTATGTCTGAGTCCTAACAGTCATACTGACTGCTCTAAAGGAATCTGCTTTGACACCTGACACTGCCTCCAGGTTCTTAGAATATCAGGACAACAGTAGTAGTATTCTAAGTCCCACCTGATATTTTCATATTGTGCCCAGCATCATGGCATTTATGGACTAGAACTGCCACTTTAAGACCTGATTGTACCTAACTTCCCTCTTCTGGTACTGTTTTTCTAAATGACCTTGGATAATTCTCTCTCATCTGCAGACCTGGCCAGCTAGGTATCCCAAAGCAGACTCGAAACTCATTCATGGATCCACTGCTTTTGTGTGTGTGTGCGTGTGTAGGTGTAGGAATTGAAAAGCTCTACAATGCTAAGATATTTAATAGTGTAAATTGGGGAGGCGGGGGGATGTTTTGCTCTAATTTTGACATAATGAAAAAACGGGAGAAAGACTAATGAGTCAATCTCAGTCTGATGTTCTGTAATGTTTGAGACTTTGGAAATATTTAGAATGACACTTCACAAATTGCTAGAGAATGCACAGCGTTGACAAAACAAGACATCCGTGCATCATGTTCATTGGCCTTGGCCATGGTTCTTCTCTCCTTTTTTTCCATGAAGGCTGCTGTTCTGCTCTTTGAATTCAGTGGTCGATGAGATTAGACCAAATACAATTAGAAGGAGAAAATATCTATCAGAATCTTAGTCACAGTAGAACGAAGAGTGAGATTAAAATGTCACATCTGCCAAATCAGTGTAATTAACAGCTGAATATGCCTTTGCAATTAGAAATCCCCATGTGCTGTGATAACAAAATGGTATTATATGTTATTAGAAGAGAAACAATCTAGCATGTTCTACCAACTGTGTGTGTAATGTGGTAGAGCCTGTTTGTTATTCTACTAATGACGTTCTGTGTTCTTACAGAAATGTTCTCAGCCACATTGCAAGTTAATGATATCCTTGCCTGCTAATATCTGAGAACTGCTTTTTAAGTAGATATACATCTAGATACCACAGTGATGGATTTATGAAATGGAGATTAAAGAGACATATATAGACAGACTGGAGAGGTTCAGAGATTTTGCAAGTTAAAATAATTGTTGTTTAAAACCTCAAGTTAACCTACTTTAGAATTAGGTCATATTGTAAGCATGGACTCTCTTCCTAATTGTACATAATTATGTGCATGTTTGTGTCTGTCAGAGAGGGAAAAAGAGAATACCAACCAGTCCTTCCAAGGATCTTTGACTTCTGTGACTCATGTTACACTTGGTTGAAAGAAGTTTCTTCTGACACAATGTGAAAAGAGTTGGAAATCCCCTTGCATGTAAGAGAAGTGCTTGTGCAGTCCAAGCATGAGCAACAGCTGTTTAACAATTTATTCTATGAAGCAGCTTTGAGAGGTGCAGGACAGGAGGTAAAAGAGCCTCTGTGTGCTCAGTGCTTACTTTAATTTGTTTTCTACCATCCATAATCTATCAAGGGCATCTTTGTAGCCCACAATGAGCAAGGCATGGGACGTTAAAGTCATTGTCATGCCCATTCTTAGCTCTTGCACTATATCAGGGAATGTTTATCTGAAATTACTTCTGTTCTGTGGGAACTGTCATTGGTACACTGTTGTGGCTTATTTTTACTCACAATAGGTTCATAATGGGAACTGGAATTAGTCCCTAAAACTGTGACCGTCCTGAAGGGAAGACATAAATAGAGATGCATTAGATGAAAGAAGTCTAAGATGCTTTCACCACAGAAAATCTCTAAGAGAAGCTTTAGAAATGTATTCTTAAACATGTAAGCTTGTGCAGTCTAAATTCTATTTGCATAACCAAATGTTCAAGGTGGAAGTGGTAAAGCATCAAATCCCAAACCAAATTTAAAAAACCCAAACAACAAAATCCCAACTTAGAGGGTGCCAGCTACCCTGACTGAAACTATCACACAGAGGAGGTAGGAGAAGTTGCATACTGCTGTGCAAAGAACAGGGCTGTTACTGTTACTAGTTCTGTGGGGTTTCTGACTCCCAGTTTTACATTTATACTCCTCTATGTGGATTTCTGGCTGAGGTGACTGTGGTAATAATTGATTACGCACACAGTTTCATTGGCAAACCGCAGTGAACCTGGGTTCCCTTCCCCTTTGGACTCTTGTCACAGCTTACATGTTCTCTTAAGCAGGAGGAAATACTAGTCCTATCCAGTAAAAATAGGGCAATCACATTAAAAAACCCCACAAGTTAAGTTCTGTGGTCTCCACATACGGAGATGTTTGATTTCTCAGGGGAGTATACAGAATGAGTAGGAGCAAGCCCAAATTCGAATTCTTCATTCATTTGCAAGTTCAGAGCAGCCCAGCAAAGATGACTGACTTCAAGTACTTCTCCCATCCTGACAGCACTTCTAACTCCCTTCGGGCTACAGTGCTTCTTGGTGGTCACCTCACACTTGCGAGGACTCTATTCAAATTATCTGCCACCAAAGTAACCTCCTCCTTTTTTTCCCTCTGAAATGGCAGAATGATCATCTCTACAAATAAGGCAGCAGCTGCATTAATTGATGTGTATGTGTGTGTGTTACTTTGGTGTAAATTCTAATGAATCACATTTATGGAAGAAAAACATTAAACAAGATATGTTGTCTAGGAACAAACCACATGAAAAACTGGAGGAAGGAAAGCAGGAAGCTGCAAGCAATCACAAGAGGCTCTGTACTAGCAATTGGAAGTAACTATAAGCTTAAACAAAAGAAATTATCAACAAGGGTGAAAAATGCAGGACTAACTGTGCAGCTATAGCCATCTGTAACCAATACTTTTTGCTTTTGAAACACATAATATTGCTTTTTGTTAATCAGATCACACAGATTTTGCTAAAGGAGAACTTTAGTGCTCAGATGTCAGGACTGTAGAACTGGCAGCTCACAAAGATATTTCTTGAACATTATGAGAAGGGTTTAAAAACCTCCAGAATAGCTGTATTATTTTCTTAGCTTTTGGGTTTTGGAGTGTATGACTTCTAAGTAAGTAATATCTTTTTTTCCATCCAAAGATTCTTTTTATAGGTGACTCAACTAACAGAGGGATGATGTACTATCTAATAGAAAGAGCAAATAAGACTCTTCAGGAATGGCAAAAGACTCATGATGTTAAATGTTATCATAATATCAATGAGGGGAAAACATTTATTAGTTACTCCTACTACCCCCAGTTTTGGATGAACGCAAACCAGAGACCAACTTTTGAGAAAGCACTAGAACAACTGCTGCAGAGGTACTGTACAAATTCTATTGCTGACTTGTTTGTATTTTCATTCTATTTGAAAATGTGTTTAACATTTTACAATTAAAAGCAGTAAACAATTAAATATAATGTGTGCAGACCGCATTGTATGGTTGAAAAACAGTAGAAAATTACATCAGGGCTCTGATCAGGATGCCAGATACAGTTCACTGAAATGCAATGCAATGTAGTTAAAATGTTTGCCATCTGTTTTAAGGCAACATGTTGTTTTTTCCTTTCTGGGTTTCAGATCACGTCCCCTGGAGAACACAGACCAGACCGTATTAATTGTAGGTGGCGTTCAGTGGCTTAATTCCAATCACCTGCAAATTATCCAAAAGGTGTTGAACAGGTAATGTTAAGTGCTTGGTGTTATTTCAAGTCTTGATATGATAAATTATGAGAAGCAACTTAAATAAAAATTTTAAATACAAACATTTTATCTGTGTTCTCATGGGTGTATACTTAACTGCCTTTGAAAAAAATAAAAACCAAGTGTTTTTTTGATGTGTCTGTCAAGTAAAATGTGTATCCTTTCTTTTTTTTTTTTAATTTTATTTGCCAAACAGGGAAAATCTGTCAAATATCCTGGTAATTATCAAATCCATAGGGATGGGTTTTCACCTCCCAGTGGATGGAATACATTCTCTATCGCAGGTAAGCTATAGTATATTTAAAGTTAATTTTCACAGAAGACGTCATTTCAGCAATAATTTTGCTGTCTGGTCAAAATACATTACAACCTCTGCTGAGCAAGCTTTAAGTGGATCAAAGAAAGAATAATGTTTGTATTTCTCATATGGCTTGCTGATGTGGATTCAAACCACTTCACCTTATTTCATGGATTCTGACACAATCAGAGCACCATTTGAGATGCCGCAGTTGGTCAGCCATCCCAGGAACCAGAAGAAGCTCCCATATTAAGCCTGCTGCCAAAGTTGAAAACCAAGCTGAGGATAGGCAGATTGCGCCTTGTACCATGTCAAGCACAGGCAGTCCCCGGGCTTCCTCCATGATTACTTCTGGATCAGATTCACTGGTCTGGCTGCATTGCATGGCTCTCCATAAATCTTAACCAACCTATGAAGAACATTACAGAGCAGCTGGAATGTACCAGTAAATCTAACCTGTTATTTATATGTTAATCGTCTGTTACAGTCAGTTTAAATCGTGTCCAAGACTCAGAGTAACAGATGGGCTGATTTCAATGTGCTGTGTAACTCATTCAGTTCAATATTTTTTTTACAATTCGGATGGTTGTTCTCTATTGAGCACATATAAAATGCCTGGATGAGGTGGGGCTGGGAAGCACCAGAGGGCAGAACGGAGTAGATGATGCCTACCAGCATTATGTGTAACATTCCAGCTATTCACGGGTGTTGAAAAGAGAAAATTATTAGCTTTCATAGTTTACGTACAGCCCTCCTATCACACTGAGGACTGGAGCCCACGTCTTTTTGCAACCGTGACACACTGCTGTATTCAGTGTGTGACTTACTGTTTCTCTCACCCTGCTTTCTACTACGGAGACCACCCTGTCAGATGTTGCCCATTCTTTCTTTCTAAGTTAATACTATCTGCCTTGTCTCTATTGAATGTCTTCTTATTGATTCCAACCATTTAGTCTCTTCTCTCAAGTAAGCAGTGATAGGACAAGAGGAAATGGCCTCAACTTGCACCAGGGGAGGTTCAGATTGGATATTAGGAAAAATTTCTTTACTGAAAGAGTTGTCAAGATTGGAACAGGCTGCCCAGGGAAGTGGTGGAGTCACCATCCCTGAAGGTGTTCAAAAAACATGTAGAGATGGCACGTCAGGACATGGTTTAGTGGGCATGGTGGTGTTGGACTGATGACTGAACTTGATGATCTTGGAGGTCTTTTCCAACCTTAATTATTCTATGAAATTCCATGGAATTTCCTTTATTTATCCAGATTATCAGATTAGGATACAGTAGGGAAATGGTTGGACTCAACCACTGAGATGATGAAGAAACATTGTTGTAGCTCCTACTATAGCTTTCAGGGGCGATCAGTCCTAGGAGGAAGAAGCAGAATTTGCAGGTGAGGCAAGGACAGAAAGAGTATTAAAGGCTTCCCAGGACTGCTTTTTTCTGTTTCTCATCCAGTAGTTTATAAAACTCCAAAAATGAACTACAGTGCGTAACCGACATTCTTTTCCCTTTCATTATTGGAATCATATGGCAAATTACCCATGTGGTTTGGGTGCTTTTCTGGATTATTCCAGCTACTCTCAAAAACCTTCTGTCTTCAGTGTCTAATCCACCACCTCGATAAATTTATGGCTAACCTTTTTTCTATTCCTGGCTTTCCTGCAGTACCTTGAAACATAATAATCTGTCCTCCAGTGTAACCATTTCTAAGATACCCATGGTCCTATACTCCTTTTTAAGCAACAGTTTCAATGATTTTGATCTGAAGCTGAATTTTTCTTTAACAGGAACAAATTCACTATTTGTTACAGACAACTTTATAATACAATTTTTTTTCTGAATTACACCTCATTTAGCTAAGTATGTTTAAAACAATTACTCAGTAAATACATATTAAATATTGAATTCTTTCTATGAAAGAAGCTGCACAACTATTGAGAAGTAATTATAGTTACTGCTAACTTGAATTTTAGTTCAGATGTTATTGAAATAAACCTGATATGTGTAATTAAGGGAAATTTTTTTCAGATTTTCTTATAACTGCTTTCATCCTGCAAAACTCATTCTAATAAAGTTTTACAATAATCTACATCAGTCTTGGTGTAATAGCTACTTTCAGGAGTGAATTTATAGCAGTTCATATCTAGAGTATAACATAATTGCTTTATTCAAAATGCAATTTTGCTATTCATTTAAATGACAAAATAAAATAACCTTTAAACAGTCCTTCTGACAAGACATTTCAATGTTTTATCTGGAATGCAGGCAGAAGTGCAAAACTTGTGGAATGAAAACTTGGCTATTCTGGATACAGCAAAAAATTTCGGCTATGAAGTTGTTGACACTTTTGTCATCACCATGGGACGTTACAAAGAATTCCTGCAAGGGAAGTGTGGCTGCCATTTCCATGAGGTAATAGTTTACAGTCATATCAATCCCAGGTATTTAAGAGATATTTTTAACTGTCAGGTGCTTAGAAATAAAAAGGTGTGCAACGAGGTTTGCATCCATGACTCAAAATTAAGCCTGAGTAAAAACCATGGAGATAGCAGTTTGTTAGGTGGAAGTTGTCCCCTGCCGCTCAGAGCACAGCACCACCTGAGGATGGGCTGAGCTGTAGTGGTCATTCCTTGAAATAAAACCAAGCAAGTTGTTCTGCAAAGGTCACCTGTATAAAAGGATGTTATATAGTTTCCAGGTTCTGATATTATTTGCTGTGCATTCTATATCCCTACTGCTTCTGCATGGACTCAGTTTATCTTTTTGCCATGCCTCATTCTCACAGGTTTCTTTCTGAAGCCTTCCTAAATGAGCAGCTCAGCAGACTCCCATCAAGAGATAGGTATAATTAAAATGGATCTTAAAATTGAAAAATCAATCTTACTGCTGTATATTTGTTTTTCATATGTCTGAGAAAGATTTATCTGGGATAGTTATAGTGACTGACTATACAAACAGAATTAGAAGTCACTTGTTCTCACTCATGCCCATAGTTCTGTTTTCTTTTTTGTCTGAAACCTACAGAAATTCTGTCTTCAGCTTTATAACTGCTGGACTAGTGCAACAGGGATATGGTAAAACATATGATTAGGGCAATTGAGAACATATTCTTCTGTTCATTCAAAGTTCTGGCAAGAAATCTTCACATTATATTATAAATGACAGGAGTCCATGGATTAAATCAAGAACGAATAAGCAAAAACATTATTATATCTAGGCACAAAATCAGCCCAAAGGCTGCCAAACCAGTGAAAGTAGAGAGTTTGAAAAACAAGATATTTAAAGTTTTTCTGGTTTCCTTTAAGATGTATTTTGAGTATGTGGTATGTCTTTTTATAGTGAGTGCTCTTCCCCATCAGCAAAGGAGGAATCTGTTTTAGTTTTAGACTTCTTGTACCTTATCTATAGCAAATGAAGAACTACATTCCTGGTTTAGTGCAGATGACTCTCAATGAAAACAGAGAGTATAATTTTTGAGTAGTCAAGTAAGCAGATACCCTCTGCCCTATGGCTGATGACAGTAATTTTGCATATGATAAAGAACCATCACCAAGGCCACCAGACTACTCCTGTAGCTTCCAACCAAGTCATAGAATCATAGAATGGTTTGGATTGAAAGGGACCTTAAGGATCATCTAGTTCCAATCCCCCTGCCATCAGCAGGGACACCTGAACATGAGCAGACAATGTGTGCTTGCAGCCCAGAAGGCCAACCGTATCCTGGGCTGCATCAAGAGAAGCGTGTCCAGCAGGTCGAGGGAGGTGATTCTGCCCCTCTACTCCGCTCTTGTAAGGCCCCACCTGGAGTACTGCATCCAGTTCTGGAGCCCCCAACATAAGAAAGACATGGACCAGTTAGAACAAGTCCAGAGAAGGGCCACCAGGATGATCCGAGGGCTGGAGCACCTCTCCTATGAAGACAGGCTGAGAGAGTTGGACCTGTTCAGCCTGGAAAAGAGAAGGCTCCGGGGTGATCTTCTAGCAGCCTTCCAATACCTGAAGGGGGCCTACAAGAAAGCTGGGGAAGGACTTTTCATAAGGACAACTAATGACCTTCCTCATACTCATGTCCTTCCTCATAGTCATGTCACCAATTAGTTGGTATGAAAGGCCAGTTCTCAGGTTCCTGTTATGGATGGTCAGTCTGCTGAGAATCCAAACATGTCATTCATTGCCCTAAAGAGGACCCATGGATATTACATTTCTCCCTTTGGAAACCAGAAAAAGCTTTGAGAAATAAATGAGGTTGATATCTTTCTAGGTGTTTAGATCCTGATTCCCAGTAAAAAATATTTCTTCAGAGAAAACTGGAATTGTACACTCAAATATCATCAGTAACCCTGAGCCTCCATTCATTGCTGGATATAATGACACAGAAGCCTTCTGCTACCTCTATAGATAAAGTCATGTTTAGCACAGTAAGAAATTGCCTGTGATGCTACAAGTTCTTATGAACCAAATCTAGATTGTCTGTTTAACAAAAGACTAGGAAACTACTCCAATTTATTCCATTAAAATCTGTTTAGGACCATAAAACTTGAACTATCATATCTTTCAGGAAGATGGTATTTCCTCTGCATGATCAAAAGAGAGATAACAGGTGCAAGTTCTTTCATAGAGTGAAATATAAAATGAGAAGAAATTGTTACCAAAAAGTTAAAACTGGAGGAAAAAAAGGATGCAATGAAAGATGTGTATTTGAAACCAAGAATTAATGAATTTATGGTGTTTCATAGTCAGCTGGGACCTTTGAGACAGTAAGAAGCTACTAGTTGGATGAAATCTCAAGAGTTTGGTTGAGAATAATGACATAAGCAATTTAATGTGTCATTTAGAAGACAGAACTCTGCACGTTAATTCTTATGGAGAGAATCCTTTTTTAATTAGAATTATCAAAAGTGCATAAATATAAAAAAATACTATCAACCACACAAGTGAAATGCTAGCGTTTTTCCAGCATGAATTTAGGAATTTGTTTTCTGTCAAAACAAATTACTTCAAATAAGAGAGATGATCACCAAATGTTTTCTGAATCTCTCAAGAGAAGGATAAAACTCCTTTGCTTATTTTGCCAAATGAAGTCTATTTTTCTGTAAGCCTCAGACTGTTCCCAGGACCTGGACATATGCAGGGCTAGCACAGAAGCTCTGTGAAGCTT
>NW_010320987.1:16456-23374 GCF_000700745.2 Antrostomus carolinensis | reverse complement strand
ATTAAGTGGAAGCACTAATTTTTGCTGTGAAGAAATGTCGGGACAGCTGTGATGTATTTTCCTTAAAGATACAAAAAAAGCAAAGATCTGAAAATAAGGTTTCCTTCATCAGACACCCACAGTATACACTGAAAAACAAAATATACTGTGGCTAATTAAACCTAGGAGTAGTTTAAACAACAAGCTGAAATTTGGTGGTGAGGATAGTAAAATTCAAGCATAGGCTCCAGAGTGTCCTTGTGGTGTCCGCTGGCCAAGGACCAGCATAGCAAGCCTAAATATTTACATAAAGCAGAATAAAAAAATTAATAATTATTAGGCTTTGATTTTTCTCCTTAAATATCACAGACAGACTTATCAGAGACAGTCTAACAGACAACAAATGTGTTCTCAAAAGAGAGTGGGGAGACAATCAGCTGTCACTGGTTGGAAGTCTGTTCCAGTATGAGGCTCACTAGCACTGAGCACAGGTTTGGGAGCATTATCAGACCTGTCTGACCTCACGTACTGTGTGTCAACCTCACAGCTGGTTTCCACCTCAGGCTCCTCAGCAGTTCACATGTTTTCAGCCCATTGCCATGGCCTCTGTCCTGCTTTGGAACCAAACACAGCAGGCATGGTTAGTTAATCTGTCCTTTAATTTACTCTGCTCAGTACATGAGAGAGGCATGAACACAGCTAAGTCCAAATAGAGCTGGAAAAGAAAAAGTCACAGAGGATATATTGATGTGATGGATAAATAGTCCCATGGAGTAAATGTCTCCCTCCATTTCACCCAAACGGCTATATTGACCCTTTTTTGTCTAGAACACAGATGGTGGTGTCTTCGTGGGTCATTGCTGATGCTTGCCATTTCCACAGAACTTTTGAATGAAATCGAGATTTTCAAAGTGAAATATTTCAGATGCTTTGTATGGAACTGGGTGGAAAACAGCAGGGCATTGATCGGTCATCGGCATTTTTCATGCAGTCCTCCATCATTTTGTATGAGCTCATGTGCAGATTTGGCCTTGCTTTTCTGCCAGAGGAGTCTCAACAGAGAGTATGTGTTTCTGGGGATGATCAGGGGAGAAATTGGCTCACAGAGCTGTTGTTAATGAGGCTTGAGAGGTGATTGTGCCTGAAAGAAGCATAGACATGCCTAGGAGAATCCATCAACCCGCAAAACTCAAACTAGATCCTTGAGGAAAGCAATAAGAAAGTCCTTGAATGCTTTTGATACCTCATTAGTTTTAACAGTTTTGTCATCAGTTTACTTCTGCATCCTGGCAAGTGGACTTTCATCAGGTGCTGAAGCAGTTTGCGCTAGGAAAATGGCATTTTGCCTCTGAGGGCAGAGCCAAGAACACTGTGTAAAACTCCAGCACTTTTTCAGTGTTTTATGAAACCAGATGAGATGAATTAAATCTACTGCTTTGTAGTTTCACTTTCTTTCTCTAGTGAGAAAGAATAGTGAAATAGTGACTTCCTAAACTCCCAGAAGACAGTACCACTCTGTAAATGCCATCTGAGCTAAAGCATGGCCATGTGGGAAAGGAGGGATGGCTATTCTGTGCAGTCAGAAAACAAGAAATCAAATGCATTCAGCAGTTCTCATTTAGTTCGTGCTAGCTGGTCAAACAGAAAGCAGTGTAGGGGAAAGGGATTTGGGAGTCCTGGTGGACAGCAGGATGACCATGAGCCAGCACTGTGTCCTTGTGGCCAGGAAGGCAAATGGCATCCTGGGGTGCATTAGAAAGGGTGTGGTTAGTAGTTCAAGAGAGGTTCTCCTCCCCCTCTACTCTGCCCTGGTGAGGCCGCATCTGGAATATTGTGTCCAGTTCTGGGCCCCACAGTTCAAGAGGGACAGGGAACTGCTTGAGGGAGTCCAGCACAGAGCCACCAAGATGATTAAGGGAGTGGAGCATCTCCCTTATGAGGAAAGGCTGAGGGAGCTGGGTGTCTTTAGCTTGGAGAAGAGGAGACTGAGGGGTGACCTCATTAATGTTTATAAATATGTTAAGGGCGAATGTCATGAGGATGGAGCCAGGCTCTTCTCAGTGATGCCCAATGACAGGACAAGGGGCAATGGGTGTAAGATGGAACACAGGAGGTTCCACTTAAATTTCAGAAGAAACTTCTTTACAGTGAGGGTGACAGAGCACTGGAACAGGCTGCCAAGAGAGGTTGCGGAGTCTCCTTCTCTGGAGACATTCAAAACCCACCTGGACGCCTTTCTGTGTGATTTCATTTAGGTTCCTGCTCCAGCAGGGGGATTGGGCTAGATGATCTTTCGAGGTCCCTTCCAGTCCCTAACATTCTGTGATTCTGTGAAAGCTATTTCCTACCAACCCACTTCAGAAGGCCTCAGGTCACCCTGATAATACAGAAACCTGCAGCTCTTCACTGAGATTGCCAAGGGATCAGGACTCACAAAGGAATTACATTGATCTGGGACAAAAAATCTTGCATAACTCTGGCACTTTCTGCCCAAACACACTTCTGGTTCAATGCACACATGAAAACCTGATTTTTTAATTACTCATTCTGCACAAATGCTTATGGAAAAGTAAATTGGAGAGCAATTATAAAGACCTTTATGGAACATATTTTTTTATTCAGATTTATTTCCTAATTTAATGTCGATGAAACATAGAAACTAGCAACCTTGGGATTTTGGTATCTTAATCAGTGGCTGGCTGCTGGATGAACATTAGATTGCATTCCTGGGAGATTATGCCTAACAGGAATGCAGTTTGGGTGATTGGTTCAAGGTGGCATCATTTTGAAATAGTTGTAAGATCTAAGGCATTCATTTAGAAAAATGAACCTGCAGTAATTACATGAAAACAAATAACAGCCCTTGGCTTAGCTGTATCAAATTGATCAGAAGATATATTAATTTTCTACATGGATAATTTTTTTAGCTCAGCCAGCTCCCTCACATGTTATTCCTTCACTCACGTTTAATTTTATATGAAGAGCCATTAGTCTCCTGACAACTGTACCTTTCGCTTTTCCTCTCATTAGTCCCATGGGCATTTGCTTATTCCATAAAATTGAACATGAGGGCTTTAAATGTAATCTCAGAGCTCTATATATATTTGGGGATCCAAGGAGGAACATTCTTGTGCACTAAGTTACTGAAGCACATTGTGGTTATATCAGCATGATGCCCTGGGGAGAGAGATGTTAAATTTCACCATAACTCCCTTCTTGGAGAAACATGACACATGGATGTTTTTGTCTCAAGATGGAGCTGGGCCAGGTTTGCATCAAGACCTGAGAATGAGACGTTCTCTCAGGGCTCACAGCTGAGACACAGCATATGTTCCTCAAGTGCTTGGGATCAGAGCAGGTTTTAAACCTTCCTGCAAGTCAGGACTGTCCTGATTTTATTTTTTCCCATGGGAAATTATACAGACAAGCTGTTAAGTATGAATTTTGTTGTTCAGATAAATTGTCCATAAGGAAGATAACAGAGTCCAATATACAAAGGCATTACAGACTCAACCAACTGAGTATATACATTGAGATTTCAAGGTGAATAAGGTCTTGCACTTTAATTAGTATGTAACATAATGAGTTGTCCCACTAAAATACTGTTTGTGAGTGACTTGCAGCTTAAGGTAAGAGTATCAGGAGCTGCTTTGTGGAGAACTATCTCAGCATTTCTGTACACACAGCTGTGTATCCTTCTAGGTGCAGGCAGAAAGCACTCACATATGTAATTTCTTTTGCAGGTGGTGAAATCCAATCCCTCTGAAGAAAGTCCACACATAACAATGACGTTATCAAGGCACTATACGCTGGGGAAATTTTTCGGCAGTCAAAGCAAACCATCACAACTGCAGGACTATGCAAAAAATTCTCAGTCCCCATATCGTGTCCGAGGTCCAATAAATCAAGTTTATTCTGAAATCCTTCTCAGCAGGCTCTGTGCAAGTAAGAGGGAGCTTGTCAGTACATAGCCTCCATTGGATGAGATGCAGGGACTAGAGATGTGCCACCACCTGAGTGACAATTGAAGGACCATGGTGAATTTATTACATGCTTCCTTGACTGGCTGCACACACACCAACAGAGTATGGGACGTGGCATTTTTCATAAAACTTTATGAAATCAAGATATGCCCTGACAACTCTGTGGTGTCAAAATGGAAGATGGAGGGATGCAAAGGAGAGAAGAGGGGAAGTTACTTGAACTGTTGCCAAAGGCTAGAACAGCTGTAGCTCAAGCAACTGTGCATTAATGATAGTAAAGAAGGAGAAATATATCCTTTTGAACGATTTGGAAAAGGGACTGCTTTAGCTCTTCAGCACTATCTAGTTTTCTATTTACAAAGACACTGTCATATTTGAATGTATTTAGAAACTGGCTACATTCCATTTTAAAGAGTTTTGTTTTATGTGGATGCATTCGCTTCAATATAAAACCTTTTCTGTTTGGACACTTGGTTTATACAATTGGAATATTAACATTTTACTGGTGACACCAAGTTTTGATCTCTAGTGGTTTTAATGAAAACACATCTTCTTTGATGGAACAGATGTCTACTCTATTTTTTCAATGTTCTAAAGACTTGAGACTGATTATAACTGTCTCAATGTAACATGTAAATATAGCGAATATGTTAACATATTCTCATTCATGGTCCCAATTTAGGAGAGTGGCCATATGCTGGAAGACTTCTTAGATGTGTGCTTCAGTGTCTGCCTTGGCCTGTAAGTCAAGCAAGTATTCTTCCCGCATGGAAGTGCCATTTCTTCTATGATTTTTTATATAGTACTTTCCAAAGTCTGAAGCAAATACCATGAATAGAAGAAAAAGCCCCTTTGCAAGTGCACATAAGAACTTTGGGGTCTGTTTTTTAATCTGTCATGACGAGCGTGTGATGCAATGCAATGGGAGCAGAATATACTGCCTGCATCTCCTGCTTGGCAGGGACAAGACCTTCTCTGAACACTAGTTTCATGTAGCCCAGCTACATCACCAGTGTTTGCAGACCTAGTCTGGGTGAAATCCCAGGGAGAGACTTCACCACAATAGGGGGGAACTGTCTGCTGATCCCTGGCCACAACATTGACTAGAAATTCATGACACCATATTTAGGATTTGACAAAGATCCTTAAACTCCACCCAATCTGTATTCCCAGCTAAAGTTTTGTGAATTCTTGCTCCTCCAGATAAGATACGTGAAAATAAGATGGGAAATTGTCATGCAATATGGAGTTAGGTGTCCCTAGATGATCGGAGGATCCTCAGAAAGAGGATCTGGCTGTCTAGTTCCGAAGATGTTCCACTATATTGTCAAAGCTTCTAATTTAGACAATGACACTACATTTAGTGAGATGGTGTGAATATTTCTGTTTCTCTATAACATGCTGCTGCTGTGATTACAGTAAATGTCCCTGAATTTCTATGTAATGACACGGAGCTTTACATGAAAGATGGGTCAGGAACTGTGCATAAATACTGAAAATATCAGCATTTGGTTTTGAGCAATATGATTATCTAAGAAATAGAATCATATGCAAATTGTATAATATATAATCTCGGGTCTGGAACTCCAGGGCTGTACAGCCATAAAGCGAGGGATTCAATATCATGTTATTAATATCACTAGATGCAAAATGCAGCCAGATGTCTTAGGTATTAAGATGCTCAATGATAGGTGTATTACAATTCTGCTTCCGTTAAGTTGGGTTTTTTTGTAGCTCATTTAAATACACATGCTGTTACTGTTATTGTTCTGTACACAAATGTTTTTAAGGCATGAACTGGGTTTTTATGGTTGTTATTTTTTAATCAAAGCCTATTGCTGAAGCTTCAACTATAATGATGAAAAGGAAAGAGCTGACTTTGTTATATTGTAGCTGATATCAGCGAATGTGCAATTCATCACTTCTGGTTTCACCACAAAATGGTTTACATATGTTGTATGCCCAGATGTCTTAACGTGTTCCAAACCTTAATATTTTGCAAATGTATCAGGTTGAAATTTTCTTGTATGTTTTCTATTTTTTACATGTCTATGTACATAGTAATGTCTATACAGTCATCGGTACTATTTGCAAATTGATCTTTATTTAAATAAGTTCTTTGAATTAGGTTTTTTTCAACACTATATATCATCCATGTAATCTTCGGCATAAACAAAGGGAATGTAGACTAAAGCAAGTACTAAGGTACATTTTCAATTATTTGATTTTAAGATATGTCTAGCATCTGCAAGTATGTGAAAGAAGAGAGCTGAGATTCACACAGAAACATCACTTGCTCACGCACACGAAGATTTACAGATTAAGACAATAAAAGAATTATTATGGTTGAATTCCAGTCAGAACACATGTGTTGCTACCAATGTTTTGCTTTAGAATTATCACATCTGCTGTGACATTTTGCCTGAATAAGCATTAAAATGTCCCTACTATATTAAGACTAATTCATAATGCAGGATTTCTTTCCCCATATATTTACCTTAGTCCCATTACTTGCCATTACAATAGCAGAGGTCCTAATTGTCAAGATGAGTTCTACCTCCTAATACATACATGAATGCAACCCTGGACACCCTGGAATTGGTGGTGTTCCCCAACAGGGGAACAAGTACACCAATAAGTGGTGTTTCCTGCTCAATGTCTGCCCAGCAGCACGTGGAGTTGAGAGGGGAACCAGAACATACTTTAAGCTACAAGTAGAGAGACTGGAACTGTGCTGCAAAAAATAAATACTCTGATATACAAAGCAGTAATCTCAGATAATATTGCATCCCTTTACACTTTAGCTGAAGCTGCAGTATGATGTACCAGTGCCCAATAAGATATAACTCCTCATCTTTCATGTAACTCCATAGTTGTTGCATAGTGATTTGTTTTTTAGCCTTGCAGGGCCGGTGGCCTCCATGATCAAGTCCCTCTCAGTGAGTATCTTTGGAAT
>NW_010320987.1:5788-16415 GCF_000700745.2 Antrostomus carolinensis | reverse complement strand
CAAGTCAGCTCTGTCATCAGAGCTGCTGTATTTCAAATAGCCTTTTTCGACAGGGAGCTGAAAGAATGAACTATGAATACTGTTTTTCTACTTAGTATTCATTTGAAAATATTAATCTTTAGAATCATCTTTTTTACATAACTAAATATAAGGACTTTATTTTTCTCTTCTGTGACATATTAAAGGGACATCAAAGTAAATGTATTTGCTTAGTGGGTGGGGTAGTGGGGCATCCAGTTACCTCAAGGTTGAAATAACCACTACTAGTTATGCTTCTGCTGATAAGCTGAGCCAAATAGAATGCTTTGAAGAAGCAGATAAGTGTGATATTAAGTTGACTACAGTCCAGGGATCTTTCAGATTACTTTTTTAGATTAAAGCAAATTTTTAGAGGTGCAGTGAGCTATTTGGCGTAAACTGCTAAACTAGCCTCTGTAGGCTCACATGAAAAATATAGTCTTACCTTTTGGTTTGCCTACTAGCCTTGCATCTGGCTTCTTTTACCTTCCTGTTATGACTATCTGTACCTGCTCTATTGCACATCAGCCTTTCTTTCAAATAACCTGAGAAGTTTCTGCTTCATCTTAGAAGCAACTTTTGGAAATCTGAGTGATGATTGTTGCAGATTCAGGCTGAATCTTCAAAATATCAGTGTTGTTATCATAAGGTTTTTTTCAGTTCCAACAGCAAAAGATCTACTCAGTGCAGCAAGGGTAGAGCACACCTCTAAATTAATTTACATTAAATTCATTTAAATTAAACAACTGCATTATGGTAAGTACTTAATGTGCACTAGCACTTAGCTCTTCATGGAACTTGTCTTTACCAAGTCAAACTCCATCTTTCAAACTCCACTCTCATCTTTTCCTGTGTAAATTTCAAAACAGCAGAACAGTCAGTGTACAATGCAGGCGTACCTATGTACTGGTGCTGGTACATGTCCTGCTGTATCTACAGCTACCTTCACACTATCCATTGAATGGAAAAGCCCTGACTACACAGTAAAAAGATGCTATCCATTTAGTCTTACTCGCACATGTCAGCCTAGGCCAGTACCTAAAGCCAAGTGTTCTAGAAAACTACTCAAGTCATTAACTTGAAAGGGCAAGATGGGCCTGTAGGGTCATAATAGGAGTTCCTGCAGTTTCTATTGTGATGGAGTTCTCCCTTTCTCAGTTCATTGATCTGGCTGCTTGGCCAGGTCCTTGGCAGCTGTGGTCAGCCCTTCCTGCAATTCCTTAAACACGTTCAACAGGCTTGGCAAGGTACACCATGTTAAGTAGCCCTGAACTGAAGATGAAGTGTATGTTTAAATGAAATCTGAACTGAGGTCTTTGTGAAACACAGCACCTACTCACCATCTACTTGATTCCTTCTAGAATTGAACTACCCTAATGAGAGGCAGAATGCAGTCCCTTTCAGAGGAATCTCAGATAACAGGGTCTTTTCTCAACTTTCAACAAATTTTCTTCCCACTGTTTGCATGAAATAAAAAGGAGGGGATCTTCTCTGCATGCTCACGCCTAACAGAGTGAGATGAGCTGTGTTAGCACACAGTTGCAGCAATAGGCATTTTCCTCATATACCTCATTAAGGGGGCATATTTCCCATGGCAGATTGTGTTTTCAGTATTGTGATTTTTTTTATGTGTCTTGAGCAGTGAGAGGTAATGCAGTTAAAACAGCCGGTGCCTGGTCCAGTGTCTGCCAGCGCCGCTTGCCCTGGTGCTGCTCACAGGGTACCAGGGAGATTCTGGGTGGAGACAAGACTGCAGAATTAATATCCTTGAGTGAGGAATCAAAATACCTCGGACGCCTTTTGACAAAGTCAAGGCTGTTACAAAGAGCGCACTTCAGATCAAGCAGGTGAAATTAAAGTTGTCAGGAGCCCTTTAAAGTCAGTAAATTCTGTAGGTTATTGCCAGGGTTTGAAGATCAGATCTGTATTTGGAAGAGTTTCTCACTTACCATGTTCTGAAAATGTCTTTTATCTTTCCTTTTGTACTTGTCATTATCAACTTCCATATTTCCGTTATGATTCTCTGGGATTAAGGAGCTTAAAGTAGTATTTCTACTCTGCCTGATCATGACTGTGCAGTCAAATTGTCTTATAGATCAGAGAATTTTCATTATTTCTGCAGGGTTCTTTTTCCTTTACTTTCCCATGCCAGCTCCAAAGATTCTGTACATTTACTGTTAGTCATCAGTGGCTGTAGTTAAAATAGTTTTTAACGCTTCCGATGTATTCAAAGAAACCTACTGATCCCTTTTTATCCTAATAGGACAGAAAGCACTCTAAACCTTGAAAATCTGACCTTGCAAGTCATTAGACAACACAGTATCCAGTATGTTCTAACCCACAATTGGCTTCCTTTAAAATACAGAATCAAAGTCACATCTTCGTATATAATAATGTGATGTTGTGTCTTACTGAAGTTTTTATTGGAGTGATTACTATTTGAACATGATTTGTATGGACTGTTTGGTTTTGTTTTTCATCTCAGTGCCTTTATTGAGCTCTCTTTACAGCAAATGGTATCTATTAGCTACTGTAAAATACTTTTTCAACATCCTTTGTGCACTCAAAAAGTCAGGGTTTAGTAACCCCCTAATGCTGGCTGTTTGCATGGCTCCTCAGTCTCTAGAACAGTTCAGAGCTGAAGCCCTGATGGGGCTATCGAAATAGCAGACCTTCAGCTATGAAATGCATGCAACAGAGCCTGCAGACATAACTCAAAACATGCCTATTGGGTCAAGTTTAGCCAGGAAGTCAAGGATTACAACTTCTAAAGATTAATTATTTTCAGGTACCAGAACCTGGATTCCTCCTTAACCCTAGATATTTCACTTAGGCATTTTAATTATGAGTGTGGCTTCTTTGCACTCGTGACAGAAAGACCAAGATCTGAATTATTCTCTAGAGGTGTCTGTTACTTCTACAATATTGTTTACTGAACAGGGAACCTGAAGTAACTCTCAGAATTATCTGGTAGGTGCCTAAAGTTCTGAGAGATTAATGTCAACTCAACAGAGGAGTGCCTGTGAGATTCATTGTGCAGGCATGTAGTAGTTTAAACCTGGCTAGCAGCCAAACACCACACAGCCGCTTGCACCCTTCCCCTTTCACCTCACTCAGGGAATAGGGAACAGAACTGGAGGGGAAAAGGTAAGGAGGCTTATAGGTTGAGATAAAAACAATTTAATAATTGGAGTAAAATAAACATAAAATAGTAATGATAATAATAATGATAATTATAATTTTATATCTTTATATATAAATGAGTGATGCAGAGTACAATTGCTCATCACCCACCAATAATGATCACAGAGGAGCGAAAAGGAACCCTGAAACTGAAATCTCAATCCCGAAAGAACGAGCCCAAGCAATTCCTTGGAGAATCCCCCAACTTTCCAGTCAAACCTAGTTAATATACTGAACATGACATAATATGATATGGAATATTTCACTGGCATATCCAAATGCAGGTTTTGGGTTTTGCTAATTACTACTTTTCCCCCTCCCAGTCCTTTGCATTTGCAAACTACCCAAACATGATGTCTTTGTACGTTATCAACACTCTTCGCATAACAACTCCCATACTGAAACCAAAACACAGTGCTTTCTTGCTACTAAGAAGAAAATTAACTCTATTCTAGCAAAACCAAGAAAGGTAGGAGATGTTTTCACATCCCCACTCTGCTCATTTAGACCAGGAATTTGATCACAAGGCCACCACCACCTCTACCAGGACATACTCTGTAGCATGGCCTAGGGTGGTGCATTCTCAACATCTGCTCCTGGAGCTGCGTGATTGTTTAACAGTGAGCTGGATCAGAGGAAAGCCTGTAGGTAAACTGATGAGAACATTTGATAGTAGTATGGGATAGGTAGGTTCAAAATCCTTCATTTGGAAAAATGCAGAACAAATCTCTATCTACTGCCTTACAAGGGGGCTGGGTAGATGTGTCTCTTTCCATGAGAAAAGCTAATCTGACAGGCACTTCACTCCAGAAAATAGCAGAGGTCCTTTTTCAGGTTTAGAAACTAGATCAGAGATAGGTACCTGGTTTGTATCTGGGAGTTCCAGCTTTTAGTGTTTATGCCTGTCCTAAAAGTGTATGGCAAGCCTAAGTCATTTAGGGGCTGCTTACTTTACTATGCAGTAAAAGCATGTAATAGATGTTGAAAAGCTGAGCCAAACACCTTGGTCACATACCTGATTTTGGCTCTGTGAAGAATTTACTGCTCTGAGCATCTCTCCGTGCCTCACGCACACAAAAACACCCCTGATATTACAGCCCTGTTACTTTGTGGGTTATAGTCGTTCATGTAATTGCTCTGTAAGCTAGTTCACTCAAAACAAAACAGTCTAGAAGAGACTTCTGTGAATTAAAGTCTGTAAACTAACCTGGGCAATTTCAGATTGTTTGGATTGGGCACCTGTTAGATAGCAGTTATGCCAGCAGGTGAATGGTAGCATCCCTGAAAACATAGAAGGGAAAGTCAAATGATGAGCTGGAGGCAGGGCAGAACTCACAATCTCTGAAGTTAGCTGCAGACAGAAACAACATCTTTCCCCTCTAAAGTCCTGTTGATGGACTTGTCCTGAAGCTCTTGGGGTTTGAATGCCTGGCTTCAGAACAATAGAGTTTAATATGAATAAATGCCTGCTACAAATACAAGTCTGCAAATGAGACAAGAAGTGTCAAAATCAGAAACTTCTAAATGCTAGGTAACTATAACTAACTGTGCCTAGGGAGTCCCTAAGGACTATAATGAGTCTATAAAACAAGTTAACACCTGCTCCTCACACTTTCTGTAATTAAAATTCAGTAGAGATGCAAGTCATTTTAATGAGTGATCTGTGGCTCCACAGGAGCCAGTCTGGAGTGGAGGCTGTCTCGACAACACTGCACAGTTTGTGCAAGGCAATTACTGGGCTTTGTGTTGGACTCACCGTCTTCAGTGCTGCTCCAACCCGGGCAGTCATTTTTTTTCCTAGGGTCTAAGGGACAGAATATCAACCATTTAGTCATTATTTGCCTCACAAGTTCACAGTTGTTTCCAGTTAGGTTGATACTCTCCAAAAAAAATCTGTGTTTTGACTGTAGGAAGGTCAATTCAGGTGTGCTAACCTGCCTTTAATTATCAGCGCTCGAAATAACAGAACCACTGTCACAACACGGTGGAGTACGGTCCTGCAGCTACTGGGAGAGAGTCAGTAGAGTTAGCACACCCCAAGCAAAATGACCGAGGACTGTACACCAGCCAAGGGCAGCACATGCATGTCTAGCAAGACCTCTTGTCCTGAAGAGGTGCTCACTGCCATGGGCTTGCTCTCAATTTCTTCCATTAGGGAATGCAAGACCTAGCCTTGCTCTCCCCACCATAACCAGGGCTCTTCCTCCTTCTGGGACTTGGGGAAGTTGGGATGATCCTGTCCCTTTCCATCATTCTGGCCACACATTTTCTGCAACGTTTGAAAGTGAAAACACCACACTATTTGTTGCCTGGTTCAAGGTTGTCACTGCCTCTGTTCAGCAAAAGCTTTCTACACAGACTGTAGAAGATCAGAGTAAGGAAAACTGATGGGGAGAAAAGTCCTTTGGCACATTTAAGGTTTTGACAGTAATTAAGCCACAGACAAGTTGCTGAAGTGAAAAATATGGCTAATGTTTAAGTGGCAGCTCACTTCAGTATAAAATGAAAGAAAAATCAAGGCTTGATCTACAAGGGCTCTTGTAAAAATGCTCTGACACAATACTGGTAGATTTTTCCCTATTTGTGTCTTAAAATCTTTCACCAAGTAATATTGAGGGACCTAGCCTTATTTTTTTTCATTTCAGATGGAATATTTGCAGTTTTTTTTTCTCACCACACAACAATATTGATGGCAATGCAAGCTATGATCAATAGACAGAAATCTAAGGTCCAACCCTGGCTTGTTCATGCATGGTATATTAACACTTTTGAAGGAAAGTAAGATACCCTGCAGGAGTGCTCAGTATCTTTCCAGGTTATTGTTGACAGGTTTAGAAAGAACTTCTATGAAAGTGTCTAAGCAAATGCCCTGTCACAACCACATATTCAGCTGCTATCAGTGGGCCTGCTTCGTGGATCCATAAACATTTTATAGTCAACTAGTCAAGAATGTAAACAACACTGGTATTAATGTCTTGCACATCCTTCCAACAAGTGGACCAGCTATCTGGGTCCCTAGCCTCATGTCTGGACTCCTTCCTCCAAGTGTTCACATTTTTATTTGAAAAGATTGCCAAAAAGGGCTTCCAGGTGGCCAGAAAATGACAAACCTTTGAAGCCAAATCTTCAGATTTGCTCATGCTTTACTTGGGTACACACACTGCTCTGTATGAACATGACTGCATACGAGCAATTCATGGGCTCTCCTGGCTTATCCTGATGAATCCCACAAACAAATAATTCCTGTTCTGTTGCAAAAGCATTCCCAGCCTTTTACTTTTCCTGCCTTTCATTGAATATTCCTTTATAAAATCTTCCAGCCTTTCTTTTCCAGTTCCATTTTTTTGCCTTACTTATTGTGGGGTTCCATGCTTTCCATTTCCCCTCTCCTTGCCTGGGAACAGTTGATTGAGCTCATTTTTCCAGTCTCTACACACCACCTTAGCCTACTGACTACTGTTCAGTTCTCAGCTGGTGAAGCTGTAGTCTCCATCAGCTTTATTTAGGTGGACAACTCATGAAGGCTTTGTGAGCAAGCTGGTGTGTCTCTGTGCTGCAGGCACTTTCATAAGAATTACATACTACCTCATCAGAGAACAGAAGGGACAAGTTACATGGTATGTTTCCTCAGAAGGTCAGAGAGCTGTACAGATGACTTACAGTGACCTCCAGATCCAAGCAAATCTCTTAACTCAGCATGCTTTTCCTGAGCTAAGACTCCTTCTGTTTACAACTGGAGTCCACTGCGTGACTAACATCTATTAGAAGCAAAAGTTATCAGAAGATGAAAATTAAAGAAAGGTGGGAATACATCTCAGTTTTCCATCTTCTCTTACAAGAGCCATCTCTTCCTTCATTTCCCTTGTTTTGTTCACCAGCACATGAATTTCATCCAACCTTTATTTCCATAGAAATATATCCCACCTACCCTTTTATCTTCCTTTTCCCACACCTGTATAGGTGAAGTCACATGGTATACTTATACAGCCATGTCCTCCTTTTTAGTTGGTCCTAACACAGTGACAGCACACTAAAGGAAGGGAAGTTTTGTGCTGGTGAGGTGGCTGATTTAAATAGGTGGAGCTGTATTCCCGTAATGTAGCAGATTCAGGATTTTGGTGAGTAAATTACACCAACTCTCACACTCACACATATGTAAGTGGTCTCAGGAGTATTACTGTAAAGCAGTCTACCTTATAACACATCACCTCAGCATACAGCTTTAAGTGTCTTAAAGCTTACTTCTATAAAAAAGTCATTTCCATAGCTCCTGGCCACTTTCTGAAACTCACAGGTTCTGCAGCTAGGGAGTAGTTTTACATCTGATTATTTTTTTAAAAACCAGTTTGCTTATTTTTGTAAGGCAGATAAATTTAAAGTTGATATACAGCCCCTCTACAGCCACAAATAATACAATGAAACTTTGTCCTACAATATTGCTGCAGGGATCTGATATAGTAGACACTTACTGTTAAGTTTATATGACATAAACATAGTTTGATATAGTTTGATTCAGCAGACGTTTATTTTTCTGCTTTATTTATGCTGTATAGACAGTGCCATTTATTCCTTGAAAGTAGTCACAGATATAAAATAGAGACCATATGGAATACTTGCAAGGTCTGGGGTTTTTTATCTGAGAATATGTTCCTCTCCATTTTGAATGCATGAGTCACTTAACATTTTGTATTTAGACTTCCCTTCTAACTATGCTGCATTAGCTTTTGCCATTGCTATTTTCTATAACAATACAAGTCATCTCTATTAGTAAAGATAAGTGAAAATTATTTACTCTCTGTCCTTCAAATTCAGTTTATATTTTCGTTTTGGCTTTGTCAGTATATATTTACTTCTCAATTTCTACAATTACCAAAAGGAGAACATTAATGGAGACATTACTAAACACAGGCCAAGTATCACTAAGTCAGTCGGCAAATCTTCCCTATTGAATCACCTATATTATTGGCCAGCATACTATGATGTCCTGGATAGCCTGAGGGTTAGATAGACAAGAAGTGCACAGAGATACTGGATTTGCATAGTAACTAAGTAAGCTTTCTGATAATAAATATAGAAAGCCCCTATTGCTTTTCTCCCCTTTGTTCCAACCTTGGAAAATACAAGATGACATGAAGAAAGATAGTGACAGTCATTTCCAGAAAACGAGTTTATTTTCCCTTCTTTGATTTTTTTTGATTGTTTGGTTTGGGGTTTTTTTTCTGTGTTGGCCCAGGCCTGTTGTATATCACTGTAATGTTTGTCCATGAGTGCATGAACTCTCTTGGGACTCTTACAGATAACACTCCCCAAGGTGCGTCTGAAGAGGGTTTATATTCCATTAAAACACAGATAATGGGATGTCTGACATTGGAAAGCAATTCTGAGTGATTAGATATAGCTTACATTCAAATTTCATTATCCCAACATAGTTCCTAATCAATTCTGTAGAAATAGCCATAATAATAATAATTTTAAAAAATCAGCTAAAGTATTGAAGCTCTCACACACAAAACTACTGAGCACACCTGGGGCAGAAAGATGAGACAGAGTAAATTCTGCTGCAACTGCTGAGGATACCCAGGAAATAAAATAGATTAATATTTACATAAATGAGAAATTAAAGGAGGTGATGGTCCTACCTGTTGTCCTTCACTAGCTAAAGGGCAGGAAAGTTCTGAATCACAATATAATTTAATTTTCTAGGCAATAAAAAGGGTTGAAAACATTTGCCGTGAGCATATTGAAACTATAAAAATATGTCTAATTTCCAGGCAGAAGAAGTCATTAATTTGGTGTTGAGACTGTAAATAAATTGTTCATTCAAGAGGGAAACTTAATACTGTGTGCACTATTAAAAACAGATATTTATGGCACCACAGCACTTAATTTTACAGCTGTGTTTGTGAGCTCCTTTACACTTCATCTGGGGAATCTTTCACATACTGCAGGAACTGTGACCAGTAAGAGTTCGTAGCCCTCTGGGCAGCAGTGCTGCCTCTGTTGAGCAGGCAAGGAAAGGCAAGGGAGTGACAAATTGCCAGACTCCACCATTGGGGTCAGAATTAGCCACCACACTTTGAGGGAGCTGAGAGTCTTCCTTCAGAGCTGCTGGTGTTTATGGAGTCCTGGCATCACACAGACCCTCCAGGGCAGCATCGGACCACATACTTCCTACTTGTCTCTTCTATCAAAGACTCACTGGCTGCACTAGCTCCTGAGCAGGGCTGGGGTGGAGGGTGCCTTGACCTACTCTCCAGGATTAATTCCAAGGCATGTTTACAAATGACCATGCCATGCTAAAGGGGTATTCTTCTCTGCTCACATGAGTAGAGGAAATTGTAGAAGTTTTAGCTCCACACTCACCCCATTTTCACTGATGGTCACTGAAGATTTTTGCCACTGTTGAACTACTCAAACAACTCAAAAGACAAGAATCAAAGCAAGTTTCCAAATAAATAATTATTAGCATTATTAGCACAATAAGAAACTACCTGTAGGAAGGGCATAAAACCACAAAAAATATCCACACACAACCTAAACTATTCCCTTTCATCCCCATCAGTCTTAAATTTCGTATGATTTAGGTCTATTCTGTTACAGGGTTGCTGAGATGTAAAACCCCAGCTACTTTGATAACTCTCTAGTTTAGCAGAGAGTTCTGTTAGTTGGGAACAGCCTAAACCCTGTAGACTTTGGCATCTTGCCTGCAGCTACACACATTTAAAACCACAACCACCCTGACTTATGCGACAGTGGATAAATATCACAGCTGCGGGGATATAACAAGGGTAAGATTTCCAAAGCTGAAAGACTTTCTGTGACAATGGTAGTAAAAGGTTTAAGTGGGTTCAAATACTCCAGAACCAAGCCCAGCCAAAAAAAGCATGTTAGAAAGAGAGAAGGAGAGGATCATGAAGGAGAGGAAATAAGAAGGTGGCTCGGGAAACAGGTAACATGTTACACTGATTTACTAAGATTTAGTACGATTCAAGAAAGGATTTTATGTTTATCAGCTAAGCCAATAAAAAATTTCGGGAGTGTTATAAAACCTGCTGCTTCAAGGCAACCTATAACCTTTTGACATTAAAATAAACCATTACAAAGTGGCAGATTATCTTCTTACTGGGGAGTTTCTTGCACCTTTTTTTTTAACATCTATTGTGCTCATTAGCAGTGAAGAGAGACAATTTTGTGTGGGCTTTGGGCAACCCAGAATATAACTGCATGAGTTTTATTTTTATTTTCTTTTCATTAATCAGAAAGTGCTGAGTGGGAATAAGGCAAGACATGAAGCGAGGATTATTGAGGGTCTAAAGGAAAAATGCCAAGATAGAAAATACTAAATTAATGCACTGAAACAGGTAAGGTCATTCAAATTGGGAGAAAAAGTGGGAAAAGAATGATTTGAATCCCATACATGGGATTT
>NW_010320987.1:0-5757 GCF_000700745.2 Antrostomus carolinensis | reverse complement strand
TGAACTTGAAAAATTAGGCCATTCATGCTTTCCTATCACCACCACATTGCAGGTGGCAGGTGACTACAGGTGACTACTGTGGTTGTTGACACAGTACCATTCCCTCCCATTTCTTCCTATGCTTGCTTCTTTTGAAACTGGCCTTGTAGGTAAATTCACATGTGTGATTCAAGTAGTCTGAAGACTGGGTCAAATGCTTTACAGGTTAGGCACACATCCATATGCTGATGAATGAGACTATAATAGAGTGTTGGCTTTATGTTATGACAATTATAGAGTAGATTCTTCTGTTTCTATCATTATCCTCACTCAAAGGATAAATAAGTCATAAGAAATGGAATTAGCAGTGAAAACCTGAGGTCCTAATGGTGGATTTGATTATGAAATGTCATCTGACTCCAGTAAATTAAATGTGATTCTGGATCTCAGTTCTCTCATCACAGGATGGCAATAGTTCTGTACGTATGAATCATGTCACTATTATGAGATATAACAAAATTATTTATCTAAAAGAGTTGTGTGGAAAGTGTTAATGCAAATTAGCAGCTGGTTCAGGAATATGAAGTGAGTTGCACTGCTTTTAGGGGAGCAGCTCCCCCTTCTTCCTCTACCTATTGTATACCTAAATTATAGCAACATGCTTGGGAGCACAACAAATGTGCCTGCACACACACACACATGTGCACACACTCAGAGTATGTTATCCTACTCATCTCAGGGGCTTCTATATAAAGCTCCCACATACAGCAACAAAGCAGTGTTGTTACACTCTCAGGGGAGTCTGATTTAAAAACTGAATAAGGAAAACTTCCAGACTTCCCCTCTCCACTAAAGTCACTTGGGTTCTAAAGTCACTAAAGTCACTTTTTTTCACCAAACTCAATAATTACCTCCTGGAAGTCCTGCGACACCAGCCAGTAGCACCAATCCTCCTCTAATCTCATACACTTCATATATAAAACAGCCAAAAACCCCCTTTAAGTAATGCTGCTCTAATTATGATGAAAAACATCAAGCAAATTTTATGTCAGTGAAAGATTTAATTTTTCATAACCTCACATTTCCTAGAGCATTTCCTGTCCTCCTCAAAACAACCAGGGAAATTCACTGATGACATAAACATGCACTGTAATCAAATACGATTTTACTACTAATTTTAATTTTTAGTAGTAAGTAGGTTGTGGGTGAAATCAGAATTAAAAAGGGGATTTTTTCCCACATCTTTCACACCCCTCTTAGTTATGCTTTGAAGCCTTATCAGCATTCCCTTGACACATTTTGAGTAATATTAGTATGCCAAAAACATCTCTCTGCCGTAACTCTAGAAAATACCTAAATTTGGAATGTCCATGTCAAATTCAAAAGAATTTGCCAGCAGTGCTTCAAAGAAATCCATATCTGCTTCCAAGATCCTCCAAAATATAAGCAGATCTCAAGTGCTTGTGTAAATATTGGTAAGTCTAGGGCAATGCCTGCAGATTTGCGACTGTTCTCTTCCTCAGCCCTGGCTTTCTGCCAGCACACCACCGATAGATGTAGACTGCTAGAAGATCTACTCAGCAAGCATTTCAGCAACTGCCACTGGGGTTATGGGCTCCAGAAAACTTAGTTGACGACTACACTAACTTTCTTCTGGATTTTTGGTAAAGAATGGAAGGGATTGTGAGAGATCTGCTCTTTCCTTGTCTTCCAGGTCCCACTTCTCCTTTTTTTACATATCCAGGCACACAGTTATTGCAGTTCTGTATACTGTGTTGTGCAGCTGTTATAAAGTTAATATTAATGGGTAGCTTTGGAATCATTACATGTCTGTCAGGTCTCTGTCTGCCACCATGTTGTTACTGGATGCACTTTAATTGCTGTCCCAGTCATTTGTGAGCTCAGTGTGCCAGGTCTAAATTATCAATGGATGTGTGTACTTTCAGACTATAAATACTAAAATGGAAAATAACACTAAGAACAGAAATAATGTTAAACCTCTGTACAAATGCCAGGGGGGATATTGGGGGACTATGGGACATCTCTCTTTTCCTAACTTCCCTTCCACTGACAGCCTGAGCTTATCGAAGGCTTAAGACTTGTCTACCGAGATGTCACCTCATAGAGAGATGCTGCAGCGTAAGGGGGCACTGTACCAAGAGTATAAGGACCCCAGCCCTGAAGTTGGGGGTCTCACTGCACGTCTCCTCATGTCCTTTCTCCCTGAGGGTACGGTACTCTCACAGACCCCACAGTGCAACAGCTCTGCTCAGCACCACTGCTTTGCTGGGGAGTGGGACATGGACACAGCTTGCCTGCAGCCCTTCCCCACTGCTGGAGCAAGGCAGATCACGCAAGCAGCACTAACTGGGGGCCAAGGAGGGAAGGGACTGCGTGCAGAGAAAAGAGGAAGGGGACAGCTGGGTTGGGTCAGGCCTCCCAAGGCACAAGCCTGGTTTTGCAGAGGCTACAATGTCATGTTATCAATTCCCAGTAACCCTGGCAGCACACAGAGCTGTGCATGGAGAACCACAATACTGCTGTGCTGTCAGGGTATTGCCCCACGTTGACTATGTCAACTCTAAGGGAGTGCACAGCAATTCACAGCTACTCACTGAGTAGCACTTGTGACCTTTACACTTACCTCAAGGCTCTGCTGGCATGTGATCTCTGGAAACAGCCTGGGTGCTTTCCTCAGAAGGGTTTGTCACAGCCAACACATACAAACCTTGATGACATGATGACAACACCTAATGCTGACACAGTTGCAGTTTCTTCACTGCAAAAACCCAGCACGTTCCCAGTTCCCAGGGCTGATGAGTGCCACCGTGCAGCCAAACACTGAGGTGGGCTGAAAGCGCATTTGCTGCATGAGAAGTATTGAATTTGTGCTTGGTCGCCAAACATGATAAATTTCATAGCTGAAGGGATAATGTGATTAGAGAATATGGGAGATTTCTCTCTTTGGAAGGTGGGTTTATTTCTGCTCTTTTTTTAAGATAAGGAGATAATGCCCCCATTAGGGTCAGTAGCGCCCACATACATCGGTGGGATAATGCAGTCTGCTGTGGTGTATTGATTTTTTTCATGTTTCTGCTGGGCATGAAAAGGAGAAGGAAAAAGGCAAATAATTCCAGGAGAAGCAAAATAATTTGAACAAATCTTTCAAAAGTGGTGACTTGTTTGGGAGAAGTTAACTTTGTATGTACTTGAATCTAGTAAATAAGATGTTAGACCTTGATTATAGTGAGAGCGCTAACCACTAACTTTTTAAAGACATAATTGGTCTATCTCTGAAGCATGTTATCTGTTGAGTGATCTGCTTATTCACACAGATTCTGCACAACAGAGCATTTCTTGTTATCTAACAGTGAATAAATATATATATATATCTGTAATTGACTCTGTCAAGATCACATTAATCAACATTAAACAGTAAATTAGTAAATGTCCAGTCAGGAAATGCCACCCAGCTTAGATACATGTCCTTTTTTTTTTTTTTTTTTTTTTTTTTTTTTTCCCCCTTTAAAAAACAGTTTATTATCTTATTCTTAAAATAGAAAAATGTGGGCTTTTTAGTATGAATAGCGACAGATATCCCCACCTTGGCCAGAGAAAGTAAGATAAGCAGTAAGTCTAATTTATCTTCCCTGATTTATATTAAATTTTGATCACTCAGGCTTGGCACTTGACCTTGGCTTGGGTTCTGGTTCATTGTCTCTGCATCACATTCACGTGTCTGTCTGTTATGGGGTGAATGGTCTTCGGGCATAGAGGGCTCTGAATCATCAGTGGATTAGAATTACAGGCTTTGGAAACATTTGGCGAATTTCAATACATTTTGATAGATCAGCAAGGTGTTTCCAAATATTGTGTCCTTTTGCAGGTTTCCAAACACACTGGAAAAGTAATTTGATTGCCCTTGCCCTTCCCTTCCTAGTAGCCAATGAACTGGTATGCACACACAGAGCTCTAGACTATAGAGATACACCTGTGTAGAAATACTCCTGTATGTGCTGCTTTTGCCCAGAGAGGAGAATATTGCTGGAGGGAATAATGAAGAAAGATGGCACAAATGGCAGATGGGAAGCTGAGAGACAGGAGAAGAGCAGAGGCTGGGGGATCTGGTGGGTAACCAGGCTGCAACAGCAGAGAGGAGGTGCAGGGGCAATGGGGAGTGGTTGCAAGGGCAACAGATGGGAAGAGAGGCAGATGGGAGATACGGGCCCAAATACAGAGTAATCCAAACTTCTTTAGATCAGATGGTCATGGAAAAATGTGGTTTACTTCCAGTCACTGCTAGAGATTGAACTGGATGATCTCAAGAAGTCCTTTACAATTTCTATTTTTTAGCATCAACCCTCCAAATTGCAACTATTTTATTTTACAGGAGTGTATGTGATCAAAGAGTTTTCCTAACTACTTAATGGTTATTGTAGCAAAAAAATGTAGACAAAATCTAATGCCAGCATATGGCAACCCAACAGAGAAGTAGTTTGTTTATGATATAATATATAAAATACAATGCACATAGGATTGGAATTTTTGAAATTGGTATTTTTCTAATTTAAAACTTATGTTAATTGTTATTAGGATATAAGTTTCTGCAGCTTCTAGAGAAAAAAAAAAAATCACATATAAGAATTTAGGACCACAAGCTCCTTACTAGTTTTAGAACAAACCACACAGAAGAAGCCAGTTAAAAGAACTGACAGGAAAAAAATTGTTTCAGAGTGGATGATAAATGCATATAGTAGATCAAGAAGCACATAAGAAATACATGGCTACTAGATCAGGGCTTTGAATTAAATTTAGGAGGAGGAGCCAGGAAGCAGCAATGAGGATAAAATGAACCCTGTGTCCTGGAATAATTAGATAATTCTCTGACACAGCCCACACAGTTTTGGCTGGTTCAGGCTGGTTTCATGGCTGGCTCCCTGTGTTCCTATGTCACCCTCCATCCATTTCCCTCACTCCGGACTAAGTTCCTCTGCAACCACAAGCAGATGTTCTCCAGACTAGAATTCAGAACAGAGAAAATAAGCTGTATCAGAAGGTTTAAATAGCTTGTGGGGTCATATGGCATCTGCCTAGAACTGGTGATGCTTTGGAGACCCTTTAAAAGCAGGGAAATGAGCACGAAGTAGGAAGGAGATGTAATTTCATAGACCTAAATGTACCACAGCCTATGCTCTTAAAATATCTCAGCACATCCATGGGGAAAAAGACAGGAGGAACACCACATTTATGTGATTATTTCTCTACATGTTGTACTCCTAAAAATGTACATATTATTGTGCTCTTTACTTAGAGCTATTGTCAGCCAACAAGAACCATTTCCTTAATTTACAACAGTGTCAAATCAAAGTCTTGACAGAGGTGCCATTTTATCCAGATTATTTTTAGTGCAGGTGTTTCGCTCATACAGAAGGAAGCAGAAATATATCGTGATCAAAGAGGACTCGAAAGTCCAGAGTGCCAACACCAGCTCTTCATCAGGTGCTAGCTGCCTCATTGGCTTTCAATATGTAAAATGAGTAACTAGCAATTACTAAGGTAGTGGCTGATAAGAGTGTCACACTGAAGTTAGGGGGAGCGGACAAATGCTGTCCTCACAAATATGGGTGCTGGCTCTGAAGCCAGTTTGCTCATACTGCTAAAGCACTAGGAAATGTGAATAAAAGGTGTGGGGAATGTTATGATTTATTAACATCAATATTTTGTGCTTTCTCTCCTTTCTGTGGCTGAAATCGCTGCAGACCTACAGGTTCCTCCGCC
>NW_010320986.1:2279-10910 GCF_000700745.2 Antrostomus carolinensis | reverse complement strand
GTTTCACCTTTCTCCCCACCTTTGCCTTGGGTTGCTGACAGCTCCAGGGGGCACCTCACCCCCAGGGCAGCATGAAATGCCACCCAACTGCTCTGCAAGAGGGGGGTCAAAGCCACCAGTGCACTGTAGCCACCTCATGGGAGGGACTAGCCTCCTTTCTCGCTGAGCCCCACGGCTTCTCCCCACAGGGGCTGCAAGCCCCAGCCCACAACTCCCCACACAAAACCAATGAGCCAGGAGTTTAGTGGTGCTGAGACAAACCCCAGTGGCTAAAAAAGTTGGAGGCATCTCAGTCTGGCCCAGAGAGGTTCTCACCTCTCTGGTGACAGAGGGACCCTGGGGGACCTGTGGGGGCTGGGACTGTAGAAATGTCCTGTATCCAACTGTTCACATCTCCCTGGGCTATAAATGGACCTACCACCAGCCCACCACGAAGGCTTGGAGGTACTCAACATGTCCCTGTTCCCCTAAGGACACATGGGACACCCTGGGACACTGGTGGCCTTGGGTTCTAGCACAGTGACAATGCCAGTTCTGCTGGTTCCTCCTTCACCCCCTTTGGGCAAAGATACCCTCAAGGCTGGAGAAATGGGATGGCAGAACCTCTTGGGAACTCACTGACCATCCTGGTACGGGACTGACTGACCTGCTCCGAGCACATGGAGTTCATCCCAGGCATCTGCAATGAATTCATCTGCATCTGTCCAGCCATGGGGTTCATGTTCTGGACGTTGGTGTTTCCTCCAGCCATGGAGACGGTGATGCTCATGTTGTTGTACATGCCCTGCTGAGCAGGCGCCGGTTGGCTCTGCCCCGCTTGGCTGAATACGCTGAGAGAGAGAGAGAGAAAGGGGAGGGGGAAAAAGCTTTACCCAGGTGTATGTGGGGCTGGGAGGCACCTCGAGGTGGAGTCCCCATCCCTGGAGGGATTCAAGAGTCGTGTAGACATAGTGCTGAGGGACATGGGTTAGTCATAGGGGACTGGTCAGTGTTGGGTTCATGGTTGGACTCATAGAATCATAGAATGGTTTGGATTGGAAGGGACCTTAAAGATCATCCAGTTCCACCCCCCCTGCCAGCAGCAGGGACACCTTCCACTAGACCAGGTTGCTCAAAGCCTCATCCAACCTGGCCTTCAACACTTCCAGGGAGGGGGCATCTACAACTTCCTTGGGCAACCTCCAAGGAAGCTCCATGAGCTTCAAGGGCTTTTCCAATCGAGGCCATTACAGGGTTTTGGGCTGGATTAAGGGTCAGTCACACGCAAAACCCTGGTCTATGTGACACCAAGTTCACCCTTTCACGCTCCTTCCAGTGTCCTCAACACTCAACCATCCCCACTTCTGTTCCAGGCAGGAGGACAACTCTCCATCACAAGACAAGGAGAAGCATCCCACCTTCAACAGAGCTCCCATCTCATCCCACCCAGCCCAGTAACCTGCTCCCTGCACAGAGCCAAGACACAGAGCAAGGTATCCCCCAGGCGATGGGGGGGGGATCCCCCCTTTTGGGGTTTGGGTTATGGTTTTTCCCCCCATTTCTGGAGATCTGAAGCTCAAACCTGACTCATGCAAAAAAGGCAACAAGTCTGGTGACTCTTCTCGTTTGCTTCCCTACATCACAGCTGGACACACCTAAAGAAGGTCACACAGTGACCTGAGACTGCTGGTCTTGACTCAGTTGATTGTCATGTTTCCTACACCCACTTTCATGAGACTTAATTAAGCCACTTGTTTAATTACAAGCCAGAGACCTGCTTCATGTCTTACTCAACACACATTTAAATGCTGTGGGCTTCTGGCTGCCTCCAAGGTGAAGATGAGGACATGGGTTGATGGTGACTTCTAGAGGACATAATGGTAGGAGGACCACAGCCTGAGCTCAGCACGTGTCCTCAGCCAGGTGTCACCTACAGGTACCACCACCCCACCAACACCCTACCAGGGGACATTGGTGTCACCTTGCCACCTTCTCTACATGTGTGTGGGGGTGTGTCACCTACAGGTACCACCACCCCACCAACACCCTACCAGGGGACCTTGGTGTCACCTTGCCACCTTCTCTACGTGTGTGTGTGTGGGTGTGTGTCACATACAGGTCCCACCACCCCACCAACACCCTACCAGGGGACCTTGGTGTCACCTTGCCACCTTCTCTACGTGTGTGTGTGTGTGTGTGTCCCCTACAGGTAACACCACCCCACCAACACCCCACCAGGGGACCTTGGTGTCACCTTGCCACCTTCTCTACGTGTGTGTGTCACCTTGTGTGCACCAGGTTATCCCCACCATCATCTTACCTGCTGTTCCCCATGGCTCCTTGCTGCCAGGTCTTCATGTCAGGCGACTGGTAACCCGGTGTCGGTGGAGCCGGCTGCAGCATGGGGCTTTGTGAAGGTGGGAGCTGGGGTGACATCAAGGGGCTGCTGGGGCTGAGCGATGGGGCAAAGGTGGGTTCACTTTGCTGACCCATACCTGGGGAAGGACAGAAGGCATCAGTGGTGCCCAGAACCCCACCAGCAGCCCCAGTTCCTTCCTCTTCCCCATTGAACCAGAACTATGAGAGACTTTTGATCTCAGGGTCTCTGGTTTTTGTTTCGAGCAGCTGTGTCACCCAAATGTAAATATCTCAGGGGTGAAGGAGCAGGGAAACCCCATCCTCAGGTGGTTTCCATCAGCAGGTTTTCTCTTTAACATCACACCTGGCTGGAAAATAGCCAAGGTAACGACGAGACGATGCCAAAGGAGGTTCCTGCGGGGTTATTGCAGCCACACCACTGTTTTCTCTACTCATCAGTGATGTCCACCTTGCTGAGACCTGCATTGATGCTTATAGAGTCATAGAATGGGTTGGAATGGACCTTAAAGATCATCCAGTTCCACCCCCCCTGCCAGCAGCAGGGACCCCTTCCACTAGACCACGTTGCTCAAAGCCTCATCCAACCTGGCCTTCAACACTTCCAGGGAGGAGCAGCCACAGCTTCTCTGGCCAACCTGGGACACTGGCTCACCACCCTCACACCAAAGAATTTCTTCCTCACATCTCAGCTCCATCTCCCCTCTGCCACTTTCAAGCCATCACCCCTTGTTCTCTCACTCCCTGCCCTTGGCCAAAGTCCCTCCCCACCCTTCCTGGAGCCCCTTCAGGTCCTGGGAGGCCACTAGAAGGTCTCCCTGGAGCCTTCTCTTCTCCAGGCTGAACAGCCCCAACTCTCTCAGCCTGTCCTCACAGCAGAGCTGCTCCAGCCCTCACATCATCCTGGTGGCCTCCTCTGCACTTGTTCCAGCTGCTCCAGGTCTCTCTTGTGTTGGTGGCTCCAGAACTGGACACAGTATTCCAGGTGGGGCCTTACAACAGCGGAGTAGAGGGACAGAATCACCTCAGTGAGTCTCAGCTCTTCCCACCCCACCACTGGACAACTTTCCAAGGCAACCAACCTCTCGACGTACCTGATCCCGAATACTGAAAGATGTTCTGCTGCATCTGGGGGGTCATCCCGGCACCGAACTGCCCTCCAACGCCGCCCATCATCCCCCTGTTCACCATGCTGCTGCGGTTAGCCAGCGCGGCTTCGGGGTTGGATGCCAAGGGTGAGAAGGGACTGGTGGAGGTGGGAGGGTTTCCTGGGGTCGTACCGTAGTTTGGGGGATATGGGAATTGTTGAGGAGGTGCTTGGGGTAAACGAGCGGCTCCGATCTGTACCGGGAGCCCGGCGGAGGGTGGGAGGTTGTTTCCAAAGCTTTGTTGTCTCATCAGGATGGCTCGTTGCTGCATCAGCTGCCGCTGCCGGTGCTGTTGGCTGTAGAGCTCACGTTGGCGTTGGGCCAGCATCTGGGCGTTGAGGGGAGGCTGTGAGGAAGGAAGGGGATGTTCTCATTAGCATCGTTTACCCTCTGGTTCTGGCAAACAACTCAGAGCCCACCCCTAGTGCATGAGACACGGGTGCTTCCCCTTCCCCAGCTCAGGGTGCTCGTCCTTTACAAGGAAAGCTGGAAAAACCCCCAAAATGCTGTAAATTTGCAGCACTGCAGGGCAGAGTGGGTTGGTGATATTAAAAGATCAGCCTCTGGATGTGCTGAATGGCAAAGCTCCAGGAGCTGGAGCATCTCCCAAGCTGGGGGAAAAAAAGGCTCTTGGTCAACTGGCTGCCACCAACCATCCCTCTCCTCGGTGGAACCTACTTCTTGTGCCTTCACTGGGATGCTCCCTCACGCCAGAGCCCAGGATCCCTGACCTCGACTCTTTCAGCTGTGAGCTGTTCAAAAAAATAACCCATCCCACCAGCTTTTCCATCACCACGGGCTGGTTCCCCATATGGCTGAGCCAGATGTGTTGGAATGAATCACTTTAAAAAGCCTGACAAAGCCATCAGTGGTTGAAATTGAAGCTACCACAGGAACCCTTCGGTCCCCTTCCCTGTCACGGCACATTGGGGACATCACAAGCAAAAGCTTCTCCAAGAAGTGGAATAAAAAAATCACCAGAACTCAGTTGCACTTTCCAACTTCTCCTCGTACCCAGCAGATGTTTTATCCACTTTATTAAAAGCCAAAGGAGAATTTGAGGGCCTGGGGATTTGCAGGATCATTAAGAAGATTCACTAGAGATTCTGGTATTTAAAGGATGGCATCAATTTCCTAAAGATCCTTCTCAATTAAACGTGTTACCTCATCATTCTCTAAGCAATAACCAAGTATTTAGACCTTAAAAAGGTGGAAAAAAGGTGAAGCAAAAAAAAAAACCCCAACCCCACAACCACCTATAGAATCACAGAATGGTTTGGATTGGAAGGGACCTTCAAGCTCATCCAGTTCCAACCCCCCTGCCATCAGCAGGGACACCTTCCACTAGACCAGGTTGCTCAAAGCCTCATCCAACCTGGCCTTCAACACTTCCAGGGAGGAGCAGCCACAACTTCCTTGGGCAACCTGTTCCAGTGTCTGACCACCCTCACAGTGAAGAACTTCTTCCTAATATCTCATCTAAACCTCCCCTCTTTCAGCTTAAACCCATTTCCCCTTGTTTTGTCATTAGTTGCCCTTAGGAAAAGTCCCTCCCCAGCCTTCCTGGAGCCCCTTCAGGTACTGGGAGGATGCTAGAAGGTCTCCCCGGAGCCTTCTCTTCTCCACCTCTCTGCACATGGAAGGATTTTTCTCTCCTGTTCCTGACAGAGAGGAACGAGCCAGGCTGTGCTAACAATGGGGACTCACTCCCCATTTTTTTTCCCAGCTGGAATACCATGCCTGTATCCATCCCCCCCTTTACCTGCGGTGTGATCTGCTGCTGCATCCCCGCCCGCATGTTGATACCCACTGGAGAACTGGCTGCAAACTGGTTGAGGATCGCCTGCCGGTTTTGATGGATCAGCTACAGTGAGAGGCAAAAAGAAAACCAAGGAGACCTTCAAAACTCCAATGCAGGAAACTTCCCACCCATCCAATCCCTTCTGATTCAGATGCAGGAAAGACTGAGGGTCCCTCCAAAACCTTCTGCCTGTGGTTTTGGGATGAGGAGGAGGAGGAAGAATTACCTGCTGCTGTCCCTGCAGCCGCTGCTGCAGCTGAAGTCGTAGCTGGTTGGGGGCTGTCGGGGGTCTGTTGAGCGTCTGCCGTGGTTGCATGGTCATGTTGGTGGGGAAGGCACCACGGGGTGGTGGTACCTGCACCGGCATGGGTCCGAAGGATGGTTTCTGCCTGACCATGCCAGGGAAGGCGCCGGGGAGGTTGGTGGTGGGAGAGGCAGAGGAGTAAGGCTGGGGGTACATGCCGGGTTTCTGCTCCATCATCAGTGGTGGGGTGGCTTGTTGGGGTTGGAATCGTTCCGTCAGGGCTTCCAACCCGCCGCCCTGGTGAAGGCAAAGAGAGAGGAAATATCACTTTGGAGGCCCATCTGCACCCAACCTCTCCCAGGAGAGCTCGGAGGGGATGGAGGACGGGCTTGGCCTGGGACAGCTCACTCTTAAGGATGCTGCTGCCTGTCCCCTCATCCCCTGGGTCAGGCTCCAGCCCAAGTGAGTGCTGAGTTGAGGAGGACATCAAACGTGTGCCCCAGAGCTTAGCAAACCTTAGACGGATGGAAATTATCTCCTTTGGCTTGGGAGCAAAGACCAAGGCTTTGTGGAAGGGCTCAAGGGCTCATCTCCCTGGGCTGGTGGGGGGGGTTGCAGAGTAGCAGTAGATGATGATGCCTTCTTCTGCCTTCCTCTGCTTTCCAAGGACATGGAGCTACTGGAGCCAGTGCAGAGGAGGCCACGAGGATGATGCGAGGGCTGGAGCAGCTCTGCTGTGAGGACAGGCTGAGAGAGTTGGGGCTGTTCAGCCTGGAGAAGAGAAGGCTCCGGGGAGATCTTCTAGTGGCCTCCCAGTACCTGAAGGGGCTCCAGGAAGGCTGGGGAGGGACTTTGGCCAAGGGCAGGGAGTGAGAGAACAAGGGGTGATGGCTTGAAAGTGGCAGAGGGGAGATGGAGCTGAGATGTGAGGAAGAAATTGTTTGGTGTGAGGGTGGTGAGACAGTGTCCCAGGTTGTCCAGAGAAGCTGTGGCTGCTCCTCCCTGGAAGTGTTGAAGGCCAGGTTGGATGAGGCTTTGAGCAACGTGGTCTAGTGGAAGGTGTCCCTGCTGCTGGCAGGGGGGGTGGAACTGGATGAGCTTGAAGGGTCCTTCCAACTCAACCCAGTCTGGGATTCTGTGATGATTCTGTGATTCCTCTACCTTCTTCCACAGGCTTTGCTAACGCTGAGCTGCTCATCTGGGCTCCAAGAATCAGCGTGCTGGTTGGACAGACCCCAAGGCTCAGAGCATTGAGCTCAACATGGGAAACAGTTTGTTCTCTCTCTCCTTTCCTATTTTTATGCAGCTTCAGAGACTCAGCTGCAGGCAGAGGGTACAGTGTTTTGGATTTCCATCTGCCCCAAGAGCACCTTGGACACAAGCCATGTCCAAGGGTGGGAGCCATGGACCCCTCAGGACTGGGAGAGGTCCCAGGGAAGTAGGACTATACTCCTGCACTGCTGATGGGCACCCCATGGGAGACAGGACCTCTTGGTTTGTAGTACAGCTGTTCCTCTAGAAATGAGCCAAATTACAGCTGGGGGATGATTTCCACACCAGCAAATCATGATAAAAAAATATTCTGTGTTTCTCTAGCTTGGCTCAGACAGAGAAATCTGGTGTTTGAGGTATGAACCCTTGGAGAAGCAACACCTTGGAGCCAAAATCCTTAATCTGAGTCCCATGGAGGTTGTGTTGAGAGAAAACACACACACAAACCACCCCCTCAATCCCAAAGTCTTTGGGATTTGGTTAGATGGTGCCCATCAAAGGATTGAGGCTTCAAGGCAAAGGATGAGGATATGAGAAGGGTGGTGGGGAAAATTATATGGTTTAGGGGTCAATTAAGATGGTGGTGGGGAAAATTAAGTTATTTAAAATAAATTAAGATGGATCTTATCTGTTTCAAGGACCAGATACCAGTCCTGTGATGGCCAGAAACCACAGACCTGCTGAAATGAGGCTTTCTTCTCTCTCCAAACCATCCAGTTTCCAGCCACCTCCTGATTAAACTGGGTGCAGATATCTCCAGCACCTCATCCCACCACATCTGTGGTAGCACGGAGGAGATGGTGGGTTTGGTGAAGTCAGAGTAAATCCTCAAACTCCACCTCAGGGGATGAAAACTCTCACCTGCCAGGGTTTCTCTAAACACATCCTGGAGGGGAACTAACACCACTTTTTTTTCCTTCCCAAAGATGCCTTTATGCTGATGTGTTGTTTCTCTAAAGATGTATTTCAAGCAAATATTTCATGGAACTATTCAAAATATTTCAGAGGTTCAGCCAAAGCTATGGAAAAAACCCCAAGATTCCCATTAATGAAGTGATCTCTGGAGGGGAGCAAAGCTGGGATGGGGTCTAAACAGGAGATATTCCACCCAAACCAGGTGGTCCTCAGCAAAGGAAGCACCAGATCAGTGTGGGGATGCTCAGCAGCGTTGGGCACCATCCAAGGGCATCTCCATCCAGTGGTTTGATGGTGCTGGAGCATGTCCGGTGCAGGGAGCTCTGCCAGCTGAGTCTGCAAAACCCTTGTGAAAACACTGAGCTGTTGCAGCTGTATCTTTGGCAAAAGCATCTCTGGGCCTTTGTACCAGAGCGGCTGAACTTCCTCCCCTCAACTGCCACCAAAAAAGAATCTAAAAAAAAATTAGGCAAGTGGTGGCCAGCAGGTTGGCCATGAGCCAGCAGTGTGTCCTTGGGGCCAAGAAGGCCAATGGTCTCCTGGGGGCATTGAGAAGAGCGTGGCCAGTAGGTCAAGGGAGGTTCTCCTCCCCCTCTACTCTGCCCTGGTGAGGCCACATCTGGAGTGTTGTGTCCAGTTCTGGGCTCCCCAGTTCCAGAGGGACAGGGATCTTCTGGAGAGAGTCCAGTGGAGGCCACAAAGATGATGAGGGGCCTGGAGCATCTGCCTGACGAGGAGAGGCTGAGAGAGCTGGGACTGTTCAGCCTGGAGAAGAGCAGCCTGAGAGGGGATCTGATCAATGTCTATAAAGATCTGAAATGTGGGGTCAATGGATGGGGCCAGGCTCTTCTCGGTGGTGCCCAGTGACAGGACAAGGGGCAATGGGCACAAACTGG
>NW_010320986.1:0-2140 GCF_000700745.2 Antrostomus carolinensis | reverse complement strand
CCGGCTTTGTCAGGGGGGTTGGTCTGGATGATCTCGTGAGGTTCCTTCCAACCCCACCAGTCTGGGATTCTGTGAAATACCTGACTCGGGAATCAACACAGTGACAGGTCAAATGGCTTGGGGAGGTTGGACTAGATGACCTTTAAGGTCCCTTCCAACCCAAACCATTCTATGATTTTAGGATGAACAGATAAAACCTCCCAGCAGCGCAGCGCAGCGCAAAGCATCACGTCGGGGCTGTAGAAGAAACTGTGTCACCTCTGAGCTGAAAGCGCTGCAGGATCAGACCCCGGAGCAGCCGGAGGGATTTCTTTCTTTCTTAGGACATCTCATTTATGAACAGACTTTCCATTCTGTTCCTTGTTTTGGAAAAAGCATGCGTGAGCGCTCCATGGGGCACGGGAAAAAAAACAGGCAACCGCTCCGAAGACAAATCCCAAGCGATCCGTCTCGTTTTCCACAGCCCTCGCTCGCTCCCCTGCACTCAGCTTCCCCCCTCGCCCATACCCTCTTCTTTCTGATACCCTGAACCCTTCAGAATCATCTCTCCCCACGGATATCTGCAAACAGGGAATCTCCACGGCAGAAACCAGTGCCCCCAGTGTTATCCCAGTAAACCAGCACCACTAAAATCAAACCTCTTATAATTATTATGATTTTTTTTGGGGGGTTGGTGTTTTTTTTTCCCCTGTGGTTCAACCCGAGACAGACGGGCAGCTGCACTGTAAACCAATCTCCATAGTCTCAGAGCTGCACGGTTTCATACCAACGAGGCCATTAGATATATTATTAGGCAGCATAACCCAAGCTCAGGAATCCCAGGCTGTGGGATTCCAGCTGGAAGGCTCCTCCATGCCCTTAATCCCTCTCCCTGGTAAGGTGGGGAAGGGGGACAGGCTGCCAACTCTCCCCCGTTACATGAGGAGAAACCGCTCGGCCGTCTCTTTGCCAGGCTGCTGGTTCTCATGGGGAATGGTGTTTGAAAAGCAGAGAAGGGAGAGCTTGTGTTTCACGGGGCTGTTTTCCAGCTTTTTTGGCCGGGGTGTTAAGTATCGTCTCTGAATCTGATGCGCTCGTGTGTTCCCACTCACATCTGGCCTCTCCTTACCACCAGATGTTGGAATTCCTCCTCTACGCTCACGTCAAACCTCAGCATCTGTCCCCTGTATGTGACCTCCAGCAAATCCCACCAGTGATTCTTTTCTTTACCTGGACCAGTTTATCGATCCCAAGAGCTCGATCCAGCTCAGCCAGCTCCGTCTCGTCTTTACCGCTGAGGAAGGAGACGAGCTGCTCCAGCAGGGCTTTCTCATCGTTCCGACCCTCCGGCGTGGTGGGAGGACACAGGAGCTCGTCCAGCTGTGAAGTGATGCACTGGCTGCAGAGAGAAGAGGTCAAAAGGAGGCAGGTTAAGGTTTATGAAGCAAGGAGGAGGTTGAGCTGGGAGATGCTTGAGTGACAACAGCTCCTGCAGCCACGGGGACTCGCTCCCACCCCGCTGCATCATGCAAACCCCAGGAGATGCAGCCTCATCCCACCACCCCGGCTCTGACACCGGCTGAACCCGCACAAATTCAAGCCTTGTGCCAAAACCTGCTTGTAAAGATGAACCTCTCCACCAAAGGAAGCCTGGCCAGTGTTTTGGTGAGATTTAGGAAGAAAATGTGGGTGTTTCTGCAGATGTTTTGAGGAGGACAACGAGAAGGAGAGTAAAACTTCTTGGAGGAGGTTTGGATGGATCCGGAGCAGCTGGAAGCGAAGCAGCTGAAGGCAAAGGGGAATTTTTGAGCTGCAAAACAAAAAAACCCCTCAGATTTCTGCAAAGCTCACTCAATATTCTTTGGGAATAAGATTAATATGTAATGAGAGACATTCCAATGACGTGACTAACTGGAGTCAATCGGATCTGCTGGGTCTGACAGGATGAAGAGAGCCGTGGCACATCGACGCTCGCAGAGAGGCACAAAGGAGAGGGCTCCAACGTGCCAGCAGTTCCCAAGCACCAGACATGTTTATCCTTTTAGCTCCAGATGAAGACCAGATGTACAGTAAGGAACCGAAGCCAATCGGAGCGAGAACGCTGCGGCCAACACACGCAGCTTAATCCAGGGGAGAAAATAAAATAAAACAAAATAAAATA
>NW_010320985.1:14649-26338 GCF_000700745.2 Antrostomus carolinensis | reverse complement strand
CCAACCCAAACCATTCTGTGATTCTGAAAGACCCTGGTTGAGGTGACAGACAGAGTAAAACCAATTGTAAGAACTGGTCCTGACCTCTCTCCAGGAAGAAGGAATGAAACCCTTCAGTAAGACAGGCTTCAGTGGAGCACAGGGATGGAGCTTCTCACATTGCTGTTAGCACAGTGTGTACTGACCAACTGACATTTGCATCAACTCTTCCTCAGGTTCAAAAATAAAAAAATAGGGAGAAATCCTGCTTGAAATAAAAGCTATTGTGTTGCAGTTGCATCCTGGAAAGTCGTTTGGGAAATGGTTTCAAGTCCTCCAGTGCAGGACAGAAATGCCTTTCCATCAGATAGGACACAATCTCAATGCTCAGTGGCGATGTTGCTTCCAAGTATTGTCCTACAACCTTGTCATTTACTTGCTTGTCTCTTTAACATGGAAAACATCTGTGTTGAAAACACAGCACAGCAGCAGGACAATCTCTGGCGGTGACACAGCGTCTCCTGATAAGTCTGTGTCAGACTTGTAGACCATTTTAACAAAGAAACTATCCCCTTGAATGCATAAAATAAAGAGAAATAATAAAGAGTCGTTATTGAAGTTGTCATTTGTGTTTTCTCTGGTACACATACAGAAATGAAGAACCTGGGGTTGTGTTCAGAACATGCAAACTCTAATAAAAAGGGTAAAACCAAACATGACAGCTTTTCCCCTAATGGTTGTGATTTTTGTTTAGGGTCACCAGCATGGCTGCTGCCTCCCAGTTTGCCAGTCGCTACAAAAGGAATTTGAATACAGAAACCCTCAGGACGAAAGTTGCACGCAGAAAATCGATGCTACAAAAGGAGAACCGCCACAAGTTGTTTGAGAAGGGCAGACAGTTTGGATTGGTTGATGTCAACGTTCAGCTCTCAAAAGAGAGGGGAGTTTCTCAACTGAATGAGACAAGTGAAATGTGCTCTCAAGAGAACAGCAGTGTAAAACAGAGTAAGTAAAGACTTGTTATAAAGCTTTTTTAAAATTGTTAAAAATGCCTTTAAGTAGATTTAGTAACGTTATCACAGGAGCCTAACTGTAGTCAACATTTTAATTTGGAAAAACAGTTCAAGATTTAAAAAACAATGACTGCCAGTTCTTTGCTGTTAAGAAAATCAAGAAAATAAAGTCTTAATACAGCTTTATCCTCCTCACTGCTCCAGTGGTATGAACGAGGCTTCACTCTGATGTGTCTGCAGCAGCTGAAAGAAGAAAGCATTTTGCTGTTATTATTCAATAGGAAATCTCATAATGATTGTTTTGTAATCCAAGAAGTAAAAAATCTGGATTTAAAATCTCATCTCACATATACCTGGTGTCTGTCATGTGGTTAAAGTGTGCTTAGAAATGGGTAATTGGATATTATAATTGGGTGTATATAATTATAAATGGGTAAAAGCAGAACATAATTTTATTTTTAAAATTGCTAGTTTCTAACAATTTATCTTTCCTCCCAGAAAATTAGGCCTGCATATATACTGACTTCTGCCTCCCTGGCTCTCCTGGATTCAGTTAATCTTTTAAAAAGTGTTAACAGGTTTCTTTAGAAATAGTTTCACCTTCAGTATTTTGATACAAGAAGATTATTGGAAAAAAGAGTGCAAGCCCTATGTAATCATGACAAAATTTCAGAAATTTAGATCTTGATTATCCTCAATAAATTTTAACTTTCAGTAGATACTGTTTTTTTCAGATAGATGTGTAAATCGAGTTTAGCATCATCTTAAGGTTTTCTTTCATATCACTTCTGCTTCATTTATTTTCAGCCTGAGGCAGACTTTGGTATCTAAAGCTACCCTGGACTTCATCTGTCAATGGCATTACAAGTGTCTCAATAGAGAAACGGGTACAAATAAACTAAATAAGTAGTTAAAGTTTACTTTAATAGTAGTGACATTGCAGGAACAGCCTGTACACTGTAAAATGGATATGAATTTACAGTAGGGAGGTGTGTTTGGAAGTTGAAATTTACCATTGAATATTCTTAGTGGGAAGGGTTAAAACAATTAAGAGAACTTAAGCTTTTAGCAAGCTAACAGATCACATATATTTGCCTTGTAAGACTTTAATTGAAACTTGCACACACAGATTCTGCTCTTTGACCTATTGTGTTCCTCTTCTATCCTCAAAAAGCTTTTTTTAAATTTTCTGACTCCCTTATTGTTGAAAATAATGTTGATATGGCTGAAAAATACCTTCAAGATTTTATAACATGTCTGTCTTCCACCTTTGCTTCAGAACAATCTACAGATGCAGCCACCAAGAGGATGAATGAACGCAAGGAAATGCTCCAGCGCTATAAAGAAGAAAAGGAACTTAGAAAACTGAGAGAGCAGAGAGAGAAAGCAAAAAAGGGTGTGTTTAAAGTTGGGTTATATAGACCAACTGCACCTGGATTTCTTTCACTTCTACCTGAAGATCCAGTGATAGTAAAGCCAAGAGAGAAGGTAATAAGACTAATAATAAATATCTAAATGAAGTATATATAGTATTAGTATGCTAACAGTTCTATTTGTATACCAAACTATGTGTATGTTATGGCAAATAAAGTTTATTTTGGAAATACTTTAAAAATATCTGTTTTATAATAAGGAACAGTAAGGGAGTAATTTGGCTTTTTTTTTTTTTTTTAAAGCAAAGAAGCTGAAAACAGTTCTAGTGATATGTTGATTTTTGTATTTATGACTATGTTCTCAGTGCAAAAACTGGAATGGTTCATCCACAAATAAAACAGCTAAGTTATTTTAGAACTAGGAATTGTTCCTATTTAGTCCACCTGACTTGGAAAGTTTTTCAGATTACACAACTGACCCATTTTGACTGTTAAGTGCATGGACATGTTGCTTTTCACACTTGGCATCTCGCACACTTTAACACTGATGAGGGTGAGAATCATAGAATCATAGAATGGTTTGGGTTGGAAGGGACCTTAAAGATCATCCAGTTCCAACCCCCCTGCCAGCAGCAGGGACACCTTCCACTAGACCAGGTTGCTTAAAGCCTCATCCAGCCTGGCCTTAAACCCTTCCAGGGAGGGGGCATCTACAACTTCCTTGGGCAACCTGTTCCAGTGTCTGACCCCCCTCACAGTGAAGAACTTCTTCCTAATATCTAATCTAAACCTCCCCTCTTTCAGCTTAAACCCATTTCCCCTTGTTTTGTCATTAACTGCCCTTATGAAAAGTCCTTCCCCAGCTTTCTTGTAGCCCCTTCAGGTACTGGGAGGCCGCTATAAGATCTCCCCGGAGCCTTCTCTTCTCCAGGCTGAACAGCCCCAACTCTCTCAGTCTGTCTTCATAAGAGAGGTAGAAGGAGTTTAACTCTTGTTTCTTTGGGTTGTTTCCAGGCAGCTCCTGCTTTCTCTGGGAGGATTACTCGATCAAAGGCCAGGAACCAAGAAGAAAAAACAGTGATCCCAACAGCATCTAAGCAATCTATGGTTTGTTTTTTCTTTATATAAACTTCAGCAAATAAATTTAGAGAAAATGATGCCATTATCCTTCAGACCATAACTCAGGGTTGTAATGCTTACAAGTTGAGTGCTGTCTCTAAGGAAGTTTTCCTGATGAGAAAGACAAATTAGATCAGAAAAGCTTTCAGCAAGCTGATAGGCTGCATTGTGCTGAACTGAGCTACAGAGAGTTTGATCAGGTCAGTACAAACAGAAAAGTGCACTGATCTGGATCAGTTTTTCAATACAAAATATTGTAGTCAGCAAGGACTGCAAATGTGTGTAGAGGTTAGTAGTAAGATTGAAGTTACATACTCTGGGTTTGTCTTGGAGAACCAGTGCATCTCCCTTGAATGCAGGAAGTCTGACATGAATGCAGATTATAAAGTCAGTTCATTCTTCACTCAAAAATCACTTCAGTGTTGGCATATTTTTTACTATGAATCTTGGCAGCCCCTTCTGCTATTACTTGTATTAAAAAAGTAGTTTTTTTGAGAAATTTCTCCAGCAGTAATCTGTAAAAGAAGCTATAATTTGAATTATCAATCTTGCCTGACAAAACTTGAATACATTTGAAGGATTTCCAGTCATAACTTCAGAAAGGGACAACTGAGCTAATACTGATTTTTTTTTTTCCTGAAAACTGTTTTTTAAAGTACCTAATATGTACTATGTGGTAGTAATTGGCACCTAGCTTCATAGTAAACTGAAACTGTTTCTTAAATATTTTTCCTCATTCTTTTTCTGACAAATTCTTAATTTTGGATAATACATGTCAACATGTGTCTAAAATGAGCTATTTTAGTTATCCTTAACTTCTCTTTACTTTTTAAAGCCCTTTGTGCCAAATTACTTGAACCTTTATTTTACTGATGAAAGAAATTAGGTTGCTCCATTTCTGGAAATCTGATGCTTCACAAAAATTATCTTATCTCGTAGGTCTGTGCCAACGGGCAGAGTGTGCGCCCTACACAAGCAGGACATAAACAGATGAATACAGACAAAGTGGCTGAAAAAGGGAAAGGTATGAAAGCAGAATGATTCCTACATCTGAATCTGAAAGGACACTGCTGGTTTGTTTTTCTGACTCAATAGTTGTGACATTGTGGGAGGGAGAGCAAGGAACATCTTCGTGAGAGATCCCTGGGACGTTTGTGGGTGTAGCAACAGAGGAGTTTTTATGACAACTGTTCTTACCAACTATGATAAGGGCAGCAGCTGGCAAACTATCAAGCGTGTGGCTCTAGGTATTGCGTGTGCTTGTTGCCTCTGTAGGCTGGGGAAATGGAATGCAGGATACTCAATGCTGTCCTGGTTACTGATTATTCACCCTAGGAGAGGGGGAAAGAAAAAGGTCAGTAGGCAGAATTGCATGACTGCTGCTTAAGGGTTTGGAGCTCTGCAGAGCTTTCTGTTTGTCTCTAAAAAGAATATCAGATGTAGTAGCTGCTGCTATTACAGAAGAGCAAGTGACTTCACCTGTAAAGATGAAGAGTAGCTGACATAAGTAAAATACAGAATTTTCCTTGGTATTGTGGGTAGCCTGAAAAACAGCTGATTATATGAGCTGTCAATATTTTCAGTGAAGTCTTTCTTCTCTTTATACAGCAGATATGCTGTTGTCTGTGGTCTCTAAATGAAAATGCTTGTGTTAACTCAGCATTGAAAAACATTTGGAAAAGGATAGCCTACTGGTAAAGCATATTAGCATATTTATATATAATGTTGGGGATAGGACCATGAAATTCTGATGCACACTAATGCAACTGCATAAATGTGTGATTGTCTTCTTTAATAAATAAGTACTGTCTTATGGTTTCATATTTTACAAGAGGTCCTTCTGTATCTCTCTAGTTATTGGACTTTCTCTGTGAAAATTACATATGTCTTTTAAGGGGGGAGAAAAAAACCACCCAAAAACCAACCAAACAAGAAAACCCAACCACTCAGCCTATGACATGTTTGTTTAAGGGAGCAGAATACTTTTGATTAGAAATTCTTCCTGGTAGCACAGTGATGTCTAAGGCTAAGTCATGTGGAATACTGATGTTAATGCAAGATATTCACTAATTCAGAGTGAAATGACTCTTGCATCATTAACTTAATTAAGTAGGCAAGCAGCAGACCTTTATTTAAATAAATTGTAGTCATGCCTTCAATGAATACTGAAAAGGTCTATTATCCATGCTTGATATAACAATTAAAACATTTTTTTTAAATTGTCATCCACTAGAGTTGGTAATGCTTTTTGCTGAATTAAGAATATGCATTGTATTTATTTAAACATTAGTATTAAAATGTTAGGGAAGATAATGTTTGAATAAATCAGTCTTATCTAGTAAGTTTTTTCCCAATTTGTCAAGCTGCTATTCTGTGGAAGCTAGAATGACATTAAAAACACAAGTGGTGTTAACAGTAACTAGGTGAGGATGCTAGATTTCAGACAGATATAAAAAGAGAGAGTATGAAATAAAGAGCTTCTGTTACATTTTTCTTTGCAGGAGAATGCTATCATTTTTGGAAGGAAACTAAAAACAGTACTAAAATACAAAGATGAAAATTATTAAGATGTGTAATAAAGTCCATGGACTTGAGTCCTATTTTATAAAATATGCTAGGTGGGATTTGTCTTAATTTTAAGAATACTTTGTTAGATGACATTAAGTTCAGACCTTAGAATACTTTCACATAACGAGCAGGGCATCACTTTGTTACACAGATGGTTTGTTTAACCTTCCAGTCATGCAAATAACCATGGCAAGTTATTACTCTAGAAAGCTTCATCTGTAAAATGGGGGTGATGTTAACTCTGATTGCAGGGAACATTCAGAGAGTTCCTTAAGCTTTGTACACAGCAACTAGCACACTGGTATCTTGATTTTATTAGGTCCTGGGTGTACTACTCTATAACAAAACCATCTTCAAGGTCCTTCAGAGCGTTGCCTTGATGCCCTGGCTGAGCTGTGCTGTTCAACTTTAGAACTGCTGGCACTCAGCAGTTGATTCTGTCAAACTAATGCAGTTACTAATTGCTAGTGCATTTTTCTGATTTCTACAGAATGAAAACTTTCAATTATATGACTTGAATGCAGCTTCTTATTAAGCTTTGTAATCTCTGGAATTACCATTTCTTACAGTGTTGCAGACTGCAGTCCAGACAACCTCAAATATAAGAATTACCAGAGCAGCTGCCTCTGCAGCTAGGCAGATGCTGAAAACAGCTACTGCTGGTAAGTGAGGCAGTGAATATAGTTCCTGCTTGTGTACCTCAAGCCTGAAATGTAAGTATTTGGAATAGTGTGCTGTAAAGAGAAACCATCTAGTACTGGGTAACAACGTGTGTACATTTATATCCTGCTGTTAGGCTCATTGTCAAATGATCCACTAAGACAGCTCTGTTGTCTTTAGGATCTTACTCATATCTCAAGCGCTCTGTTGTGCTGTAGAGATACATATCAGCTTGTTCTGAACTGGCTTAGCACGCTGCATTCTGCTGTGTAACTATCTCCTCTAAATAGATAGCCTGTATGTAAATCATGTCAAATTGTCCTGTAAGAAAAGGACTAAATACTGTATCATTTAGACTTTCACCTGGAACTCTATTGCACTATTTATATCAAGATGTTGAAACCAACATTGGACAGTTTCCTATAAAATCCATCAGTGTGGAGCATCAATATCCATATGGTAATTATAAACTGAAAGAATAAAAACAGAACTGGTAAAGATTTGCCAGTTTGCTGTATTGCTGTTTAAGGACATATGATTATTAAGTCTGTGCTCAGGAACAGATACCTCTGGAACTGATGAGAGCCTGTGTTCTTCAGGTCAGGAGTTTCTGTTTGTCCATATTTGCCTGTTTTCTAGAATAGAGGAGCATGATGGTTACTGAAGGGGAAATTTTTAGTATATATTTTTGGTCTCAGGATATTCTCTAGAATGTTTTGCAGTGTCTGTCCTTTGTATTATATATGTCAGAAGCTAACCCCTAGGCTGAAAGCACGGCTTTGATAGTATCAGTTGCAATTCACCAACAGAAATCCTATGCCATATAGAAATTAAAAATCTGAACTCAAAGTGACTTGATGTGATCTTCAGCCTTTAAGGAAATAAGGTGACTTTTTTTCATAGAATCATAGAATGGTTTGGGTTGGAAGGGACCTCAAAGCTCACCCAGATCCAACCCCCCTGCCATCAGCAGGGACACCTTCCACTAGACCAGGTTGCTCAAAGTCTCATCCAACCTGGCCTTGAACACTTCCAGGGAGGAGGCATCTACAACTTCCTTGGGCAACCTGTTCCAGTGTCTGACCACCCTCACAGTGAAGAACTTCGCTGTTTTTAGTCTATGACAGCATCTAAAGACTAATGACTTAATCTGTTTTCCTTTCTTGGTGATACATTTCTTAATAAGCTATTAAATCTTAGGCCAGGTTTTCTTTTGAATTAACTTTTGCACCTCTAGCCACCTCCCACTCAAGAAAGAAAACAGTCTCTCCCTGTCTCTAACCATGGGACTTTTATAACAATCTTTTGGTGAAAGATTATCTTAATCAGATGCCTTTTTGACCTTTGGGAGTTACTCTCATTCTAGGTAACCAGTCACAGAGAAAGACAGCAAATGTAGGAAAGCAGAAGAACGCAGACAAACCTGGCACTACAGAGGTAGGTCATTTAATATTTGAAATGGAAAAGCAATAAAACTGATTTAAGAGCCAATAACCATGTAATTGCAGCTCAAATATACTCGTGTTCCAGCATAGAAGGAATAAGAAGTTCACTAATAAGCTAGATTTTGGGAATAAGCTGTGTGTATTTTTATTGCCATATTTTAAAAATTAAGATCAAATGTATTTTGCTTATATGGATGACTTGATTACTATTCAAGTGACTTAAATTAGACAATAAGTTCTTATATGATGTATCTTATTCTGATCTTTTAACTAGTAGCAAAAAAAAAAGGCCTACTTTGCAGTTTTTAATCTAACATTTGTAAATTTTGTGCAGTTTATTCCTTTTTGAAGCATACTCTGCAAGTCTCCTTTTCATGCTGAGGTAACAATATGAGACTTTAGAAGCTAAGGAATAAATGTGGTTTTACATTTTGAACCATGAAAAAAAAAAAAGCTGGAAATGTTATTGTCTGCAAGGTAGACATATCATAATTCCAGGCAGTCATTGTGGTTCTGTGTCACTGCTAGAACAAAACTTTTCTGCCTCTATATAGAGACAGCAGTATGTGAATTCTTCATAGCCCTGCAACCCAGGTTCCCAAACGATTTGCATGTGAGAACTATCAATGATTTTTCTCATTCTTTGAACTCCACTATTCCCTGTCACCTTGTGTCTCCCTCACACCTCCCATCTACACCCCTGTTTCCATAACTGCAGCTGTGCTCTAGCATTGTCTTGAAACTGGTGCACTGGCAGGAGGTAAGAGGCACTTAGATCTTTCTTTGACAAGTGCCTCCTCACAGGCAGGAGTTGCTTTGTGCTGCCAGTTGATAAACTCTTGCTGTAACCTCAGTCATCTCGTTACAAGAAGTGTGTTCAGAGTTAAATTCAAAGCTTACATTCCAAGCAGGGGTGGCTGAAGTATAACAAGACTTTAAGTGGATTGAAGATACATACTTTCTTGAAAAACAAATTAAACTTTTTTGGCTGGTTTGAGCTAACAATATCTCAATGTAGGTATCTCAGAAATGTGTTCTGTGTGACGATCTGGCCACCCATCTCCCAGGAATGTGGATTCAATTTATTGATTAACGTTTTCTCCTCTTTTAGTGGCATTCTGTGGTCCTACCTGCACTTGTCTGTGGCTGCATTCCTCAGCTATCAGCTTATTTTAGCTTGTTCTTCAGTCTTTGGATTAGAGTATGTGTATAAACTGTGATTACTCAACAAGCCTAGTTGGATTTGGAGCCTGTAATTCTGCTCTTGAGGAGTTTATCACCTTAAAGCATATTTTTTTTATAGCAGTGGGAGCAAGTGTTTGATAATTTTAATTACTATTTTGGTAGATGAGATGTTCTGCTACTTTAACCCCTTCAGTGGATTGCTGCATTCCTCATTTTGAAGTACTACCCTTGTTGATAGAATGATTTGCAGGTGTCAAAACCAGTTGGGCCTATTGGTAAATCATAACTTCTGTACACATATGCTATTGTAGAAAGCAACTTACCTGAAACTGTTCCCTTCCTGATGGCTTTCAGACAGTCATGTTATAATTCAGCCCATGCCTATAATAAACACTTAATTGATTTGATAATGTGGTGTTTGCTTTGTCTATTTGTGCTGTTATAGGTAATTCCTTCTAAACATGAAGCTGATAAAACTGCTCAACTGGATCCAGTGATGAAAGGCTCTGCAGCTGATTCTAAACATGCAGTGTCAGTAGAACTTCACCAGGAACAAACCTCCGTGGAAAACAAAACCAATTCTGCTGAAGGGAGACCCAGAACACGCTCTTTTGCTCCTCAAAACTTTGTGTTTCAGCCATTAAGTGGATTAGCAACCTATAAAGTTACACCCATGACTCCTTCTAGGGCAAATGCATTTTTGACACCCAACGTCTGCTGGGATTTCTCAAACTCTCCAGTGTAAGATTCTTTCTTCTCATGGCCTAAAATGCAAATGAACCTCTCTGTGATGATACAAAAAACATTGTCTTTCTATAGACATTCCCTGTATAACAAAATGTTGTCACATTGAAATATCTGATCATCATGGTTGCTGTCATTGCTTAAATGTGGACTTAATACAGCAGGAAAGAAAGCAATATAATCAATAATTCTGTCTGTCCTTTAGAAGTAGAGCAGCTCCATATATTGGGGATTGTGCCATATATATCCTCACAGATTTATTAATTTTGAAAGGATTTTCTTGAGTTCTCTAGTGTTGTGTGTAGGATTGCCTTCTAAATAGTGCATTTCTCTGTATTTGGACATATTTGATGTAAATTTCTCAATGTGTCAAACTCTAAATGTACTTTTTGTTTGTTTCCAGTAATATAATTGAAAAATCCAGTGAAACTAAGACAGAAGAGCCTGATTTTAGAAGTCAGGTTTCACCTGATGGTAAAGGCATTGAACAGCAAACCACTGCAAGTTTGGAAGGAGAAGAAGGTAGTAAGTTCACATTTAGTTTATTCTAATGTTTTTAGTTTTCACCAGATTCTGAACAAATGCCTTTCATATTTTTCAGCAAGTGAATCAGATGAGAAAACTTCCATTCAGAGATCAAATGAAACAATTCCTGTCTCTGCAGATACACCAGTGCTTGAAATGATGTCAGATAATACAGGAGAGCAAGAGCATGATGTACCCTATTTCAGGTTTGGGTTCATTTGTTTCACTTCCCTGCTGTCTGTTCTGCAATCCCTCACATGGGTAATGAGACATCTCGATTAGCTTATGGTGGTTGGTGTCTGTCATCAGTGACCTGAGTAGGCACACATTCCTATCTTCCCTTTTGTGTTGTTACCACAAGTAAAGAATATAAAAATCTGGAGACTACCACCTTGTCCTCAGGAACACAAGCTTGAAAGCAGCAGAAAAGAAATTGCACCTCAGCCAGTCAGCAAAATAAAACAGCCTTCTGCTCAAAGACAGTGTAGCTTCTCTGAAAGTAAAATAATAATGATCAGGAACAGTTATAAGTAGTGACAGCAGTTAGAAAGCTCTCAAAAAAACCTTATTTTGTCACTTTCCCTTTATTTTTAGAAACATTCTTCGGTCTGAGACAGAGAGGCTGATGTCTCAGTGTCTCCAGTGGGATGGAAAATTTGAGCTGGACATTCCAGAGGATGGTAAGACTGAACTGTAATAGGCAGTAGAAGGAGTGTTATGGTAACTGAAGGGAACATTATGTGTATCTGAATATATTTGCAAACTAGCACTGTCTCAGCACTTAGTAAAAGTTATATTAGATAAAGTTTAGAGTTGTATCTGCCTCAAGACAAAAAGGCATGCTTTATCTCCTAATACTAAAACTTAGGTGTAGTACTTGACTCCATAGTTGTTGACACTAAAGTGAACAAAATGCCTATTGAAATAGTTTTTCTTTTGTCAGTTTTAATTGTATTTAAATTTATTAACTTTTAACCAAGCTGATTTTTTAAAAATAAAATGACATTTTAATGTAGAATAAGTGTCCTTATCTGGGAAAATGAAGATGACTCATCAATGCTTATCTTAAAGATTTAAA
>NW_010320985.1:561-14637 GCF_000700745.2 Antrostomus carolinensis | reverse complement strand
CGGTTCAATGGACAGGTATGCTCCATCTGAATTGTACTGCAGGTCTGCAATAGATAAACAGAGTTAAATCAATAAACAAATTCCAGACTCTCTAAATACTTATTTAAATCAATAGTGCAATGATGGATTACTCCAAGATGTACTTTCTTTATTGTTTTCTTGTTGCTATCAGCTAAAGATCTTATCCGCACTACGGTTGGTCAGACAAGACTACTCATAGCAGAAAGATTTAAACAGTTTGAAGGGCTGGTGGATAATTGTGAATTTAAACAAGGTGAAAAAGAAACAACGTGTACAGACTTAGATGGATTTTGGGATATGGTTAATTTTCAGGTACGTACTTGCATGTTGACTTGCTAGAATAAAGTTGATGGAGTTATTTACAAACAATGGATTGAAACAATTTTTTGTTGTTGTTTGAATATTCAGATTCTGATTGTTTTGTATATAAAAATGCAAGTCCTTGTTTAACACTTTCTGATGGTGAATAGTACCAGCTGGGTATACCACAATTTATAATCCATGGACCAGTTCATCTGTTGTGTCTTCTTGTGGCCTATGTATCTTGTTTTTTCTCTGGGATGAAGACCTGTAGCCAAGTCTCATTCTGGTTTGGAGTGAGGATATGGTCACAATATCTACCTGGACCAAAAGCTATGAGCTTTTGGAAAATTTCTGAAGCTTATCTGAAAAGTTGGGGTTCCATGCTTCAGGATGAGAATAATACAGAAACTACAATAGCCTTATTAGGGATGAGCTTAGGTGGTAGAAAACCTTCATCTTTTTTTCTCTGTTGGTGCTTCCATTGGTTTCAGAATGAAGTATAATGCTCAGTTATCAGAATGGCTCTCAGCAGTATTTGTAAATCAGCATTCAACAAAGGAACTTGTAACTAGTTGAATCAAATGCAAAGATAGATTTATTATTCAAGTCCTAGTCGTAGATCTTTTAATTCCATCCAAAAAGTGTAAGGGTTTGACCTGCTTATACACCAGAGATATCTGAGGGGGACTTTCCTCGAACCAGTAACTTGACAAACAGTGTTACCTGTGCTTATTGTGTGTCTGGGAGCAGCTCAAGTTTCTTCTGAGCATCCCCACCTTAGAAAAAAATAATTAAAAATTAGAATAATAGAATTGCTATTACTGTTCCTTTTTGCATCTGTTTTTGCTTTGCATCCTCTGACTTTCAAGGAGGATGTAAAGGACTTGCCACTTCAAGTGACTGGTCTGCTGGACATAAATAAGCCTTGTTTGGCCTTACTAAGCAAATGAGACAAGTATCTGCATTACGAAGCCAAAGGGGAGCAAGGCTGTTGCACTGAATATCAGTCAGGGAGGAGGTAACGCTGCAGAGCTGGTTTGTCACCAACAAGCACAGACTGCATCGTGAAGCTGTTGAGGCCAGCAGTTTAAAAGAGCAAACAAGCTTGCATGGTGTGTTTCCTACATAATGGAAGACTCGTGGCTGTTTGGATAAAGACTAATATGCAATGTGTTCTTTTGCATTCCTTAAATGCAACCATTGTCAAAGTGCTTAAGTTCAGTATGAGAACAGGTTTTAAACCAGCTCCTTCATTTTAGCTATACTTCCCCTACGAACCATTCTATACTTCCCCTAGTAACCTTTAAACTACAGAAATTATACCAGTCCTGTCAACTAATCTGAAACTTGTGTACATTAGTGTCACCTTCATGTCAACTCTAGGAGAATGTTGAATATTTACATCGACTGAAGTACTTAAATGTATGACTGTGCTTAAATTTATTACCTGATTTTATGAAACACTGTTCTGTTGTGAATCTGAGAAGTCTTAAAAATTAAACCTGGACTCTTCTGGAATTTCTAATAGATAGAAGATGTGAATAAAAAATTTGATAATCTGAGGAAGCTTCAAGACAATGACTGGCAACCACTTGATGTCCCAAGCAAAGCAATTGTCAAGGTATGAATAGCCCCTAAAGCATATCTCCTAAGGCATCCAGATGCAGCAGTTGAGTTATCTAAAATAGCTAGTAAGCTGCTATTGAAGTAATGAATACTCTTCTTAAGTGGAAGTTCCTTCTAAAGCTGTACTCATCTGGCTTTTTTTAGATGTTAATGTTTAAAAATTCAGTGCAGTTCCTCTCAAGATGCATCCTTCTCCCTTGCATCTCCCAAGTGCACTTTTATGAGTTGGTGTTTGTAAGGAGAGTTGCCTCTTTTGGCTGGGAAGATTAAAACTGAGAATCAACAATGGCTCTTTTGCAGTCATTTGACTCTTTGCTAGTAAGATAAATCTATTAAGTTTAGAATAGAAATTTACCCTTCAGATGTAGAACACTTTATCTGGGCCACTGGTGTTGGCACTGACTGAAAAGGAAACCACAGAGGAATTTGGCAGTGACTGCCAGTTCTGAGCACTGAGTGCTGAATTACAATGGTGTCCCATTAAGACAGCACCATGGGTAGCATTTAACTTCTCCTTCTCTAAGCACAAATGGGTCTGACACTATCCAAAACAAGTTATTGCTTATTGCACAATAAGCTTTAATGTAAACTATTTTATCTGCTCTTTGGTTTGGAATACATAATTGCTTCTAATGATGGAACATCAAGTCATATTCATGCTGCCTAAACTCCAACCAGTTCCTTGAGGCTGCTCAAGTCATCATAAAAGGAATATATGAAGGTTGATAAGAAACTCCAGGCACAGGGAACTGGAGGGAAGTTTGTAGTCTGTGTGAGCTGCCCATAAATGTCAGAACCCTACAAGATGGTACAAGACATAAAACTTTCTTTGACAAATTGAATGCCAGGAGAAACTTCACTGGCTGACTGGTGTCTGTCCTGTGGTTACTTTATCTCCCTGCCACTAGGAGTCCCTGTATCCCACTGTTTTTAAAAATATTAACTGGATTTGTTAGGAAAAAAGTTGTACTGAGTATTCCTGAACTGAAAACCTGATATGGAAAATCCTTAATATTGTCATCACAAACTAACCTTCTGCTTAAACTTGAGAAGAAACTTCTTTACAGTGAGGGTGACAGAGCACTGGGACAGGCTGCCCAGGGAGGGTGTGGAGTCTCCTTCTCTGGAGACATTCAAGACCCGCCTGGACACCTTCCTGTGTGATCTCATTTAGGTTCCTGCTCTGGCAGGGGGATTGGACTGGATGATCTTTTGAGGTCACTTCCAATCCCTGACATTCTGTGATTCTGTGATTAATAGCTGAATGGCAATCCAAGAGATTCTGGAGGTGAACACAGACCTTGTCTCCAGCCTGTCTCTTGCCTGTTGCTGTCTCTGTGTGTGGCCAGCAGCTGTGTAGATGTTCATGTGCAATTGCTTCTGTACAAAGCTTCTAGATGTGACCTAGACTTTCTTACCATTTCAGAAGAAGACTATTCCAAATGGAGTGTCTAAACCAAAGCTGGGAGCAGCTGGAAGAACTGCTGCCCAAAACCGGCTTGCTGCTATAAAAGCAGCCATGAGGGATAAAATGAAGCAAGACAGAGCTGGTGATTGTACACATCAGGAGAAACTACCAGAAGCAGAAAAAGTGGTTTTTGAAGCAGGATTTTTCAGAATTGAAAGCCCTGTGAAAACCTTTCCAGGTGGGTGAAGCTTAATCGTGTTTTCTGTGAGCTGAAAGTAGTGAAGAGGTTTAAACGAATCTCACTGGGGAGAGGAATTGCGCTGTTTATACTGGATACAACTCCAGTACTGGACACAATTAATATTTCAACTAGTGGTTAATTAAGTCAGGGATCCAAAGTAAACTGTTGTACATGAATGTACTGATTTGAGTGATTATGGCAGCAGGAAATCTCTGCTTAGAGAGGTAGAAGCAGCTGGTTCATGATTTTTCAGCCTGTGTTTAACAATGAAGTTTTGATCTGAGTGTTCCCAGACTTTATTGGTCAAACCTATTCATCAAAGTCAGTGCAGGCTCATGTCCTCTCTCTGTAAGACAGCAGCTGGATTTTTTTATAACTAACTCTTGCAGTGCTATCTCCAAAGCTGCAAATAAACTATACCCATAATCTGTATTCATGTTCAACAAGAATGTAACGTATTCCAGTCTGCTATAAAAGCTGTTTAATAGGTTTTTTGACCCAGATGCTCAAGAAAAAACTTCATTTTCAGTTTTTTGCATTTTTCTATCTAATTGCAATCTATGTGAAGCCAGTATTTTCAATAACCCTTGATTCTTTGGGAGCTATTCTGCTTCTCTCCTATTTCTAGCTCATAACTCAGCTATGAATTTTACAGTTTATTTTTTTGTGTAGATCTTTCCTCACCACAAGGCTATCAATTTTTTCTTATGTCTCTTGTTAGTAGAGGAAACCTCAAAAGCTTTGAGCAACGCTGGGTTTAAGCAAGCTCTACCAGAGAATCTCTTGTAAGAATCAATTCTGAATCTGTCTCTTTAATTCTATTAAAACCATCTGATGTGAAAGATGGAAATTAATGACAGCTGTCACTGGATGGACTTTTTAAGAACAACAACAAGTCTTATTATTTCAGGTTCTTTGTGAAGGGATAGTTACTACTGAACTGGTTAGCAGGAATTCAGGTAGTTTTGTATCTTACTGACCTACTCTGGTCACCTTTTTTGAATTTCTCCTTGCAGTGTATGTAAGATTTCAATATAATATTTGTATAGGACAGTTCAGCAAGCAGGAAACAATAGTGTTCCCAGCTAGAATCCAAACAAACAGTTAATTTCATCTTCTGGGAACTACTGTGGTAATAAAACATTAAACACACTTTTTTCAGGCTTGCTTTCAAAGACACCTCACAGATCTTCCCAGCGGACTTCTGAAAAACTGGCAACCCCAAGATCATCCAGTAGAGCTTTGCTTCAGAGTGTTCCTTCTGTTCTTTGTAACCCTGAGGATACAACTGCAAAAGAAACAACACCAGTGCTCAAAGGTTTCCACCCAGCACAAAAACTGAATATGCAGCAATTTCCCACAGAAAAAACTCCCCCACTGGAAAAACTCCCTGGTGATTTTCTTGAACAAAGGTAGACATGTTAAGGCAGCTTTTAATTAACTTTGTACAAATAATTTTATAGTTTTACCTGAAATAATTAATATTAATATTTAAATGTTTAAAAGTAACATTAAGTGTTACTTTTCAACTTGTCAGTGATAAAGGTTGCAAAGTCTTTGTGTCTTTTCCTCCCCTCAAGCAAATATTAAGAGCTTTGCCTAAATGTAATTTTGCTGCCTGGGTAGAAGTTGTGGGTTTTTTGCCCAGAAAATTTGGTACAGCTGAGCAGTGCCAAATTGCAGAATCATCACTGCAGAACAAACTTTAAGATCAGTTGGATAAGTCAGAAGACAGTTGAAGGTAATTGATGAAGATGATTGAGAAGAATGAAAACATTTTTGGCTTCTCTTTCAGTATTTCCATAGCTGCAGACAAACACTGTCCTGTTGCTGGCACAGCAGAGGGAACTAAGGTAAGTCATGCACAGTTCATGTGTATGCTTTAAATATTTCATTATTGTTAGCAAAAAAAAAAGCTATTAGCCCTAGACACTTGGATTTCTGATCAAATCCTCATCAGGATATCTTCTGTATTCCTCAGGCTGATGCTTTTTCCTTCCCAGTATGGACATAGACAGGGACTGCTGCAGCTTGGGGACCTTGTCTAGCTCTTTGGGAGCCATCATTTGTTGGCTGCTGTATGATGACACTTGTTGCTTGGGCAAGCAGCGTTCCTTGAGGTCCACTATCTGCTGCTGTGAATTTTTTTAAATGCTTTTGCATTTGGGAATGAAGAGCATTGGGCTGTTGTACTGTTTAAAGGAACAGCAAGAGCAGTGTTACTAATACAAGTATTAGTAACAGCTCAATACAAATACTGAGCCAGCACTGTGCCCTCGTGGCCAGGAAGGCCAACGGCATCCTGGGGTGCATTAGAAGGGGGGTGGTTAGTAGGTCGAGAGAGGTTCTCCTTCCCCTCTACTCTGCCCTGGTGAGGCCATATCTGGACTATTGTGTCCAGTTCTGGGCCCCACAGTTCAGGAAGGACAGGGAACTGCTGGAGAGAGTCCAGCACAGAGCCACCAAGATGATTAAGGGAGTGGAACATCTCCCTCATGAGGAAAGGCTGAGGGAGCTGGGGCTCTTTAGCTTGGAGAAGAGGAGACTGAGGGGTGACCTCATTAATGTTTATAAATATGTTAAGGGCGAATGTCAGGAGGATGGAGCCAGGCTCTTCTCAGTGATGCCCAGTGGTAGGACAAGGAGCAATGGGTGTGAGCTGGAACACAGGAGGTTCTGCTTAAACTTGGGAAGAAACTTCTTTCCAGTGAGGGTGCCAGAGCCCTGGGACAGGCTGCCCAGGGAGGGTGTGGAGTCTCCTTCTCTGGAGACATTCAAAACCCACCTGGACGCCTTCCTGTGTGATCTCATTGAGGTTCCTGCTCTGGCAGGGGGATTGGACTGGATGATCTTTTGAGGTCCCTTCCAATCCCCAACATTCTGTGATTCTGTGAAGTATCAGAGTTCAGAAATCCATGCCCTGAAATGTCTGAGGACTTGGTGAGATGCCTATGATGGAGTGGCCTTAAACAGGAACACAGCTCCATAGTGTAGGTGATGCTGTGCTGCTCAGTGGAGGCCAGTGCTTTGCAGTTAATCATCCTTTAGTACCTTTCATTGGAGATGGAGTATCATCATTGTATTTGTTACTGCTTGGATCTGTGCATGACTAGAGCAGTTGTTCCCTTCCCCTCCACACCTGTATATATAGTATATATTTTTAAAAAATAATTATTTTTTTTCTAAAAGAATCTACTAATTCTGATGCTTTTTACTCCCTCCTTTCCCTGTCAAATGAGAAATTGCTTGTTGGTGATGTCACTCTCTGGGGAAAACTGTGGTAATCTTTAACTTTCAGTATTGCTGATAGGTTTAGTTTGTTGTTTTGGGGTTTTTTTTCTTCAGGTAAAGCCTCATTAGAGAACATCCTCATTGTGTTTTTTTCACTTTAAGTTTAAAATACTCTTTCACGTGGAAGAACTTCCTTTATACTCTCTAAGACATTGCCAAGCTTACAAGGGTGTTTGGGAAATAGTTCATGTGAAATGGACCATGGTGTTAAGCTGCAAGCCTTGTCCTGCCTGTCCTTTGTACAGTGTCTGGAGTTAAAACCCTCTCTCTCCCAAATTGTCCAGAAAATCTGTAGATTAGATTTGTGGACTTGGTTTGACATAACAGGGACATGCTGGTTTCTGTAAACCCACATCCCTTGAATGTCCTGGCTATCTTTTTGCCTTTATGCTTTCTGCATTAAAAGCTGACAAACTTCCTTTTCTTGTGGATGAAATAGAAAATAAAAAAGCTTCCTAGTGTCACAGGTGCTGCCTCATGTCCTCCTGATCACACTGATGCTTTCCTTTTGGCTACTGCAGACATCTTAGCCTCTCAGAGGTCAAGGAACAGTTATAATTCCTCTTCTTCAGGTGCTGGAAAATTCTAGCAGTGAATTAAAAGGAAAGGCTGGCATGGAAGAGATGGAACTGTCTGCTGCAGAACAGCAAGGACAGGATATTGTCATGTGCAGTCCAGAGAAGGGGACCTGCACAGGGACAAGCTTTCCTCAGTCTGGAGAACCAAAACTACATCAAACAGGTGCATATCTTAATATCTTTGTGTGGTATTTCTGGGGCCATGTTTTTATTTTAAAGTGTTATAATTATCTATACATTACTCCTTGTAATCGCTGTCATTGTGGCTTGGTTAATCTACACATGCTGTTAGCAAAGCCTCCTTTAGCTGCTATGACTTACAGACGGCAGCCAAACATGACACAGCCATTTGCAGCCCCCCCACCCAGGGAGTCAGGGAGAGAATTGGAGGGGTAAAGGTCAGGAGACCTGTAGGTTGAGATAAGAGCAATTTAATAATTCTTCTGTATAGTTTCCATGTGGTATGTGAAGGAGCAAGCTAATATAGAAGGCTTGAAGTAAAAGTAAATACAGTTTAGCTTAAGTTTTTGTTGTTTTGGGGTTTTTTCCAGTAAATGCAAAAAACAATACCATTTTTTTCAGCTTTGGCAGTATCAGACTAATTTTAAAAAATATATATACATATTTTTCAGATGTTTCATGTAGTGACTTGTCATCCATTAGCAGAAGTCCTTTTGATGTGGTAAGTTGACCTTCAGGTTTCACTAAGACAATCTGCATGTTACTGTATTGTTAAACCTTTCCTACATAATCAGTTACTGCACAAAGTAAACTAAACTCTGTTATCAAGCCACTTTATATACCTTTAAATACAAGCCACAGTTCCTTTCTCCATGCTCAGGCTCACACTGTTACTCCTTACTCCACGTGATGAGTGTAGGATGAATCATTTATAACAGAAGAATGTCTGATTCTTATCAGATTGATCCTTTAAATTAGATATCTTGTGTATTTCCTTGTAAATATGGCCTGGCCTTTTTCTTCCACTTCCTTCTTCAAGTTTTTCAGGTCTATCCAATCTTTTTTTTTTAATACCCTTATCTTTTAGAGCTTGGAAGTAAGATTCAACAGGGAAAAAGCAGGTGTGCAAAAACTTTCAAATTGTTAAAAGAATTTGGGTGTACAGTTTCTTAGAATCATAGAATGCTTTGGGTTGGAAGGGACCTTAAAGCTCATCCAGTTCCAACCCCCCTGCCATGGCAGGGACACCTTCCACTAGACCAGGTTGCTCAAAGCCTCATCCAACCTGGCCTTAAACACTTCCAGAGAGGGGGCATCTACAACTTCCTTGGGCAACCTGAAAAATCTTCTCCTGAAAAATCCAGCTTAAAATCTGGATTACTGATTTAAGTAATGAGTGTCTCCAAATTGGACCACATATTCACGTCTTATTTTTATGTCTGGAAATCAGCTTGCAAAATGTCTCTTAGGCAAGTCATGGTACTTAGAGCGGTAAGTGATTTTTTTTGAGCTGTGGCTGTTGCTTTGAAACAGCATCATATAGAAACAAGCACATTTTGGTATATTTGCATCTCCTGAGTGGCTTTCAGCTCTGCCTGACAGACCCGTGCTTCGCTTATTCTAACGCTGCGGTGTGCTTGCAGCACTGGGTGAGAGGGAAGAGGGTTGCATGCTTCTCTTCCCTTGTCTAAAGCACTTTCTGCTTGTTTTTCATCCTGTGATGTTTAAGTGGCCTCTCAAGTAGGCAGGCACCTAACAGACAGAAGTGGTTGCCTGACAAGAATTGCTCTGGTGTTTTCTTTAGAGAAAGGGGAAATAGCTGTTAGCTTATTCCACGTCTCACTGCAGGGCTGTTTTGCAGAACAGATAATTGTTCCTCAAACAATTCACGCTCTGGTTTCTCCCACAGCCCATGCTGGATGCTGATCTCCCCTTCACTCCAGTCAAGAGCAAAGCCCAGAAGTTTGCAGCAGCTGAAGCATTCAGTGACCTTATTGTATTTTCTCCTCTTTCTCCCTCTGGGGAAAAATGAAGAATGACTTGAAATTCAAAATGTGTAAATTATATTAACCAAAAAAAACTCCCAAAAACCAAACCAACAATCCCCAGAAGATATCTGGAATGCAGTCTGCTACCCTTGAACTGTGTTCTGAGTAAATGAATACCTGTAGTATTTTATAGTGGAACTTATTAAACTATTTTGTAACGTTTATGGTGCGGTCATTATGCACTGTAAGTACCACTGGTATTAGTAGCGGGGCGTTTGCTGGTTGTACCTGCTCTATCCAGTGGTTGCATATTCTGACTACAACCTTGAAATATTTTTATTTTTATATAATTTCATGTATTTCCTGTCTACGTTAAGTTGTAAAACTATTCATCTTTAAGCTTTTTCTGTCCTGACCTTGCCTCATGAATTGTTTTTGTCAGAGATGCCGATCAGACTGGCTGTACCTGCACTCTTTCTGCTGTCAGGGCACCTTCTGGGGGTAAGGCTCAGCCTGTTGCCTCTCCCAAAGCCCCATTTTGTACTCGGTCACTGGTGCAAGGGTCCCACTGCACCCTTAGGCTCCAGTGTTCTGTGCACTCACAACTCTGCCGGATCAGCAGATGTGGCGGGGTTTTCCTGTGTGGAGCCTTCCTGCTGTTTAACAACCACTTCTTTTTAATAGCAGCAACTCTCTCAGAGTGAGGATTTCAAAGTCAGATAGAATATTTTCCTGGCAGTGTATTAAAATAGATATTGATTATTATTTTCTTTAAGGCCACAGTTCTCTATTTGAGTATCAAGCCAAACCCTACTCTCTCTTTGCTTTTTCATGTAAAAAAATCTTTTAACCTCTTTCTCTGAACATTTGACATGTTCACCTCAGCCTCCTCTCACATTTTTGTTCTGCGTGCATTCTCTTATCTCGACTGTAATATATTTATGCAGCAGGAGTGTGTCAGTTATATATACTCTATATTTGAGGAACAGTATTAGAATTATACAGTCATTATATTAGAATTGTACAGTCTTGTTCTTGACCTTAGTGTAACACACATATTCTTTCACTGCCTTTTATTTTAAACCAAGCAAAGGTGATTGAAATCCCTCAGCAGAACACATTGCTGCTACAGCTGAGGGAGCTCGTCTGACTTAAATTTTAACCTGGCAGCTGGGTACTGATTACACTGAAATAAATAGAGGAAGCTAATGTGACTTGGGGTTACTGTGCTGGAATCTCCTTTCTTCATTACTGCACTCCAGTTACATGGATCATTTCAAACTGATAGCTCTTAATGACATCCCTGCTTTCTTCAGTCATCAGCACTGTGCAATGAGATTAGGATCACAGTGGTTGGAAAAGATGTTTAAGATGATTGAGTCCAATCATAAACCCAACACTACCACTTCCACCTCTAAACCATAGCCCTAAGCACCTTCTCTACCTGTCTTTTAAATACCACCAGGGATGGGGACTCCACCACTGCCCTGGGCAACCCCTTCCAATGCCTCAGAACCCTTTCAGCAAAGAAATTCTTCCTCACATCCCATCTCAACTGCCCTGGCCACAACTGGAGCCCATTTCCTCTTGTCCTGTCACTTGTTCCTTGGTTGAACAGACCCACCCCCACCTCTCTCCACCCTCCTCCAAGGGACTTGGACAGAGCCAGAAGGTCTCCCCTCAGCCTCCTTTTCTCCAGGCTCAACAACCCCAGTTCCCTCAGCTGCTCCTCATAAGCCTTGTTAAGGAGGAATTTCTGATACAGCAACTTCAGCCCAGGTTAGCAGGGTGCTGCTCTAGGCTGCTGCATCTGCTGGAATTTTCAATGCTGTGCTTCTAACTGGGCATTTCCAAGTATAAATGAAGCAACTGTTATAAAAGAGTATGAGACATGTCAAAGAGCCTTGAAACCTTCAGTAGTGGCTCTTGGGCTGTTCTTGTTTTGCAGACAGACCAGGGGAATGACTCACAGGGAAGGGAACAGACTTTTTTACCAGCCTGACTCATGAGGTGAAGGTGCCAATAAACCTCCCCACCCTTGAAACCAGTTTTGACTCACACAGAAGTGACAAGGGGAGGGAAGCAAAAGACTCGTGACCCGTTCTGTGCAGTACACAAGGCTTGTACAAATCGGATCTCCCTTGGGAGGGAGAAGCGTTCAGGACATGCTGATTTGGGCCACCAAAGGGGTAGAATGGGCTTTGATACAAGGGAGAGGGGTAACTCTTCTAGCCATGGTCTAGGGAAGACATTTTCCTTCTTCCAGCTCTGAACCCCTCCTGAAATACCCTCATTCTGCTCAGGATCACACTCAAGTTATCCCCATTTTCCAATGTTTCCTAGAGGACAACACCAGTGAGGCAGCACTTCATGAGTTACACACAACCCAGTCACAGCCTGAACATCCACCTCCTCCTCCCCTCGGGGGGGAACCGAAGTCTTTTGCTCCACTATTTTGATTCCTTTAGTGACAAAGGAAGAACTGCTCTACCTTGCAGAGCAACTGAGACTAAACACCAAGTTACTGTCTGCTGTCTGGTACTCGGAGAAGACGGGGTTGAAGATTGCTGCTCTAGAGCACAGGACCATGAGCAAAACACCCCAGGCTGCTCTCCCAAGATGTCCTCTCCATACAAATCAAACAGCTCATAATTGTCATCCTTTGGCAAAGAGATTCGCTGTCTCCACAGAAATAATGCAGATAAATCCATATTTGAACTCTGCTTCCTGGAGGATATTATGTCTTTTGAGATAGTCTTGTGGCTTTTGACAAGGGCAGGGAGTGACAGAACAAGGGGTGATGGCTTGAAACTGGCAGAGGGGAGATGGAGATGAGATTTGAGGAAGAAATTCTTTCCTCCTGTGAGGGTGGTGAGACACTGTCCCAGGTTGCCCAGAGAAGCTGTGGCTGCTCCTCCCTGGAAGTGTTGAAGGCCAGGTTGGATGAGGCTTTGAGCAACCTGGTCTAGTGGAAGGTGTCCCTGCTGCTGGCAGGGGGGTTGGAACTGGATGATCTTTCAGGTCCCTTCCAACCCAAAACATTTTATGATATTGAAAACAAATTTGCCTTGTAGAACCATATTTTATTACCTCAAAGGATTCATGTAAGAAGGCACCTCTGTTACAGCCATATTAAGAGCACTGAGTTTGCATTAAAATTACACCACGGTGGTTATATCATGGTCGGTGTGACGCTGGTGAGGGTGATGTCCCCAGCAATGCACAGCCTGGTGATCTCGTTCAGCTTCTTCTCACGGAAGTTGTACTGCAGCAAGTGAGCATCGTTGACTGCTACCTTGAAGTGATCCACCTCACAAAGGATCTGGATCTGAAATAAAAACCCCCAGTCAGCCAGAAGATAACCATCAGATTTGTTCTAGGGAGAAGTTTTAAGCCAGACTCAAGCAGGCTGGCACTGGCTAACGGCTGCTGCCAGCTGAGTCCAGCCTGGTGGCATGGGGACAAGCTGCTGCCAAAACACCGCTGACCTCTGCCTTCCTCAGAGCCCTGCTGTACTCGTCCTCCTTCATGTTTTAGCCCACTGTTTTAGTTTCTGTCTCCTTGTGACTACAGAATAGAATCATAGAATCATAGTGGTTGGAAAAGCCCTTTAAGATCATCAAGTCCAACCATGAACCCAACACTACCAATTCCACCTCTAAGCCATGGCCCTAAGCACCTCGTCTACCCAATTTTTAAACCCCTCCAGGGATGGGGACTCCACCACTGCCCTGGGCAACCCCTTCCAATGCCCCAGAACCCTTTCAGCAAAGAAATTCTTCCTCACATCCCATCTCAACTGCCCTGGGCACAACTGGAGCCCATTTCCTCTTGTCCTGTTCCTTGGGCCTTGGTTGAACAGACCCACCCCCACCTCTCTCCACCCTCCTCCAAGGGACTTGCACAGAGCCACAAGGTCTCCCCTCAGCCTCCTTTTCTCCAGGCTCAACAACCCCAGGATGGTGTTTCCAACCCTACGGATCACACAGCCAGAGCTGCGTTCTCACCAAACACGTGAGAGAGAAACGCAGGGGAAGAAGCTCATGAAGAGAGTTTGGCTGCTAACGGGGAAAATGCTTTATAGAAACCTCCAAATAAAGAGGATTTCATCATAAATTTAATTTAACAGTGCAGGCGCTGTCAGCACATTAAGACTGAGTTTTTTGGGGGTTTTTTGTTACCTTGAAGGGTTTTCCAGGTTCAAATGGAAACCTGGGAGCTGTCCTCTCCTCCTTTCCCCAGTTATTATTGAACATGGAATTACAGACGATGACTTTCCTGTTGTCTTCCTTGAAGCGGGGATTAAAGTGGAAAGCAACATCATTCCCTCTCTTGAAATCCAGTGAAAACCTGCAAAGACAAGAATGGATTCGCTATTTCTCCAGCCAGCAGTGTCCCATGGAACCCCCCCCACCCGCCCTCGGTGCTGGACACCCCTGGTACCTGTTTGGGTTGGGGTTGATGGTCCCCGTGATGGTGATGAGCATCCGAGGGACGAGTCCTGCCTGCAGGGGCAGCTCGAAGGGGACTTTCTGGGAGACAACGGGGATTTGGTATTAGCAAAAAAAACTGGTGACAACACACCAGGACAGCCCCGTGACACACTGATCCCCCCCATGCCACCCTCCCTGGGGACAGCCAGTCACAGGTCCCTCCTGT